>NC_053393.1:280728866-280877930 GCF_905171765.1 Bufo bufo | reverse complement strand
ATGTAAGATATCCTTTTTGGGATAGATTTCAAGTAGGCCTCATATACCAGAAACTAGTTACTTTGAGAATGGCAAATTTGGGAATAGTTTTTCAACCCAGAACAAAAAGTCTGCTTTTACGGTCACTACAAATAACTTTACCAGCTAAAACAGTACAGATTTGGTTGAATAGAAATGTCAGGTCTATTTTTTAGGCGCTGGGTGACAGGCTCAACTTGCCCCTGATATAGTATATGGCCAAAAAATAACCACACTATTGATGGTTAAATGCACTTGGGTGACACAGGCTCAGCCTGCACCAGATGTAGTATATGGCCAAAAAATAACCAGACTGTTGATGGTTAAATGCACTTCGGTGACACAGGCTCATCCTGCAGCTGATGTAGTATATGGCCAAAAAAAAACCAGACTGTTGATGGTTAAATGCACTTCGGTGACACAGGCTCAGCCTGCAGCTGATGTAGGATATAGCACAAAATAACCACACTATTGATGGTTAAATACACTTGGTGATAGCTTGTACTGGCGCATCACAAGTCACAAAATGGCCGACGATCACCCCAGAAAAAAAGTGATCTAAAAACGCTCTGGCAGCCTCAAAAAAGTGAGCAAGTCGATATTATCACTTCAATGATCCACAGCTGCAGATCGATCACAGAATAAGTCTTTTGGAGGAGTTAATCTGCCTAATCTCGCCCTAACGTCGCAGCTGCAACCTCTCCCTATGCGTGAATCAGCAGAGTGATGTGCAGCGCAACGTGACCCAAGCTTATATAGAGGCTGGGTCACATGCTGCACTGGCCAATCACAGCCATGCCAATAGTAGGCAAGGCTGTGATGGGTCTCTTGGGGCAAGTAGTATGACGCTTGTTGATTGGCTGCTTTGCAGCCTTTCAAAAAGCGCCAAGAAAGCGCCGAACACCGAACCGAACCCCGAACCCCGAACCGACTTTTACGAAAATGTTCGGGTTCGGGTCCGTGTCACGGACACCCCCAAAATTCGGTACGAACCCGAACTATACAGTTCGGTTCGCTCATCCCTAAAGACGAGTTAATTTTTGATAGCTGAAAATTATATTATTTAGTTTGTGCTATATAATTTATGGTTTTGCAAGTTACATATTGTGTTTTTCCTTATTTTTTTTTTTTTAAAAAAATTGGTTTCATTTCTTTGTGTTTGTTTTTCTCATTAATAAATTTATGTTGAAACCCCTCTAGTTTTTACTCTCACACAAAACATCCTTGTTATAACGAATGTAGACAACAATCCATTATTTTTGGTTTCTAGAATGATGATATGCAAATTAACATCTTCTGCCATAGGCTTATGGAAGCTAATTTGCATATCTTTTCCAGAAACCATAGTAGCATTGTGTAGCTTGCCATGCACAAGCATGTGTTTTCGCAGAATTGGGCTCCCTAGGTGCATCAGGAGCTCTCCTTAATGTAAAAGGGTACCCGTTGAAAGATAGATAAATTGGATTGAGTAACTCTATTTGTTGCAGCAATAGTTTTCTCTGTCTCATATGGTCTTCCTCTAGTTTTTCACTCTCACTCAAAACATACTTGTTATTACGAATATAGACAACAATCCATTATTTTTGGTTTCTAGATGATGATAGGCAAATTAACATCTTCTGCCATAGACTTATGGAAGTTTAATTTGCATATCTTTCCCAGAAATCCATAGTAGCATTGTGTAGCTTGCCATGCACAAGCATGTATTTCGCAGAATTGGGCTCCCCTTGGCACATCAGGAGCTCTCCTTAATGTAAAAAATATCCGTTAACCACCTCAGCCCCTATGGCTTAAACACCCTTAAAAGCCCAGGCCACTTTTATACACTTCTGCACTACACTGCTTTCACCGTTTATTGCTCGTCATGCAACTTACCACCCAAAATGAATTTTAACCTCCTTTTCTTCTCACTAATAGAGCTTTCATTTGGTGGCATTTCATTGCTGCTGACATTTTACTTTTTTGTTATTAATCGAAATTAAACGATTTTTTTGCAAAAAAAATGACATTTTTCAATTTCAGTTGTAAATTTTGCAAAAAAAAACGAGATCCATATAGAAATTTTGCTCTAAAGTTAATGGTTCTACATGTCTTTGATAAAAAAAAAATGGTTTGGTAAAAGTTATAGCGTTTACAAACTATGGTACAAAAATGTGAATTTCCGCTTTTTGAAGCAGCTCTGACTTTCTGAGGCACCTGTCATGTTTCCTGAGGTTCTACAATCGCCAGACAGTACAAAACACCCACAAATGACCCCATTTCAGAAGTAGACACCCTAATGTATTCGCTGATGGTATAGTGAGATCATAGAACTTTTTATTTTTTGTCACAAGTTAGCGGAAAATGATGATTATTTTTTTTTTCTTACAAAGTCTCATATTCCACTAACTTGGTGACAAAAAATAAAAACTTCCATGAACTCACTATGCCCATCAGCGAATACCTTGGGGTGTCTTCTTTCCAAAATGGGGTCACTTGTAAGGTAAGTTTTACTGCCCTGGCATTCTAGGGGCCCAAATGTGTGGTAAGGAGTTGAAATCAAATTCTGTAATAAAATGGCCGGTGAAATCCGAAAGGTGCTCTTTGAATGTGGGGCCCCTTTGCCCACCTAGGCTGCAAAAAAGTGTCCCACATGTGGGTATCTCCGTATTTCAGGAGAAGTTGGGGAATGTGTTTTGGGGTGTCATTTTACATATACCCATGCTGGGTGAGATAAATATCTTGGTCAAATGCCAACTTGTATAAAAAAATGGGAAAAGATGTCTTTTGCCAAGATTATTTCTTTCACCCAGCATGGTATAAGTAAAATGACACCCCAAAACACATTCCCCCAACTTCTTCCTGAATACGGAGATTACCACATGTGTGACACTTTTTTGCAGCCTAGGTGGGCAAAGGGGCCATATTCCAAAGAGCACCTTTCGGATTTCACTGGTCATTTTTTACAGAATTTGATTTCAAACTCCCTTACCACACATTTGGGCCCCTAAGAATGCCAGAGCAGTATAACTACCCCACAAGTGACCCCATTTTGGAAAGAAGACACCCCAAGGTATTCGCTGATGGGCATAGTGAGTTCATGAAGTTTTTATTTTTTGTCACAAGTTAGTGGAATATGAGACTTTGTAAGAAAAAAAAAAAAAAATAATAATAATAATCATTTTTTCACTAACTTGTGACAAAAAATAAAAAATTCAAGGAAACTCGCCATGCCCCTCACGGAATACCTTGGGGTGTCTTCTTTCCAAAAATGGGGTCACTTGTGGGGTAGTTATACTGCCCTGGCATTCTAGGGGCCCAAATGTGTGGTAAGGAGTTTGAAATCAAATTCTGTAAAAAATGGCCAGTGAAATCCGAAAGGTGCTCTTTGGAATGTGGGCCCCTTTGCCCACCTAGGCTGCAAAAAATTGTCACACATGCGGTATCTCCGTATTCAGGAGAAGTTGGGGAATGTGTTTTGGGGTATCATTTTACATATACCCATGCTGGGTGAGAGAAATATCTTGGTCAAATGCCAACTTTGTATAAAAAAATGGGAAAAGTTGTCTTTTGCCAAGATATTTCTCTCACCCAGCATGGGTTCACAGGAAATCTCGCGTCTCGCGAGATGACGCATATATGCGTGACTGTGCGCAAGGGCTGCCACCTCCGGAACGCGATCCTGCGTTAGGCGGTCCGGAGGTGGTTAAAGATAGATATATTGGATTGAGAAACTCTCTTTGTTGCAGCAGTAGTTTTATCTGTCTCATATGCTCTCGCTTTCACTCAAAACATACTTGTTATTACGAATGTAGACAACAATCCATTATTTTTGGTTTCTAGAATGATGATATGCAAATAACATCTTCTGCCATAGGCTTATGGAAGCCAATTTGCATATCTTTCCCAGAAATCCATATAAGCAATTGTGTAGCTTGCCATGCACAAGCATGTATTTCACAGAATTGGGGCTCCCCTTGGTGCATCAGGAGCTCTCCTTAATGTAAAAGGGTATCCTTTTAAAGGTTGATATATTGGATTGAGAAACTCTCTTTGTTGCAGCAGTAGTTTTATCTGTCTCATATGCTCTCGCTTTCACTCAAAACATACTTGTTATTACTAGGGATGAGCGAACCCGAACTGTATAGTTCGGGTTCGTACTGAATTTTGGGGTGTCCGTGACACGGACCCGAACCCAAACATTTTCGTAAAAGTCCAGGTTCGGGTTTGGTGTTCGGCGCTTTCTTGGCGCTTTTTGAAAGGCTGCAAAGCAGCCAATCAACAAGCATCATACTACTTGCCCCAAGAACCCATCACAGCCTTGCCTACTATTGGCATAGCTGTGATTGGCCAGTGCAGCATGTGACCCAGCCTCTAAATAAGCTTGGGTCACGTAGCGCTGCACGTCACTCTGCTGATTCAAGCATAGGGAGAGGTTGCTGCTGCGACGTTAGGGCGAGATTAGGCAGATTAACTCCTCCAAAAGACTTAATTCTGTGATCGATCTGCAGCTGTGGATCATTAAAGTGCTAATAACGACTTGCTCTCTTTTTTGAGGCTGCCCAGAGCGTTTTTAGATCACTTTTTTCTGGGGTGATCTGCGGCCATTTGTGGCTTGTGGTGCGCCAGCACAAGCTATCACCAAGTGTATTTAACCATCAATTAGTGTGGTTATTTTTTGCTATATCCTACATCCGCTGAAGGCTGAGCCTTTGTCACCGAAGTGCATTTAACCATCAACAGTCTGGTTATTTTTTGGCCATATACTACATCAGCTGCAGGCTGAGATTGTGTCACCGAAGTGCATTTAACCATCAATAGTGTGGTTATTTTTGGCCATATACTACATCAGGGCAAGTTGAGCCTGTCACATAGCGCCTAAAAAATATACCTGACATTTCTATTCAACCAAATTTGTACTGTTTTAGCTGGTCAAGTTATTTGTAGTGACCGTAAAAGCACACTTTTTGTTCTGGGTTGAAAAACTATTCCCAAATTTGCCATTCTCAAAATAACTAGTTTCTGCTATATGAGGCCTACTTGAAATCTATCCCAAAAAGGATATCTTACATTGAAGGTGCTGATAGTGTCATTCAGAAAAACTTAACACACACGCTACCGTGCAGATACAAGTCCTTATTCTGTGATTAAACCTATACCTGTCACACAGCGCAAAAAAAACCAGTCCTCACATTTCTATTCAACCAAATCTGTACTGTTTTAACTGGTCAAGTTATTTGTAGTGACCGTAAAAGCACATTTTTTGTTCTGGGTTGAAAAACTATTCCCAAATTTGCCATTCTCAAAATAACTAGTTTCTGCTATATGAGGCCCACTTGAAATCTATCCCAAAAAGGATATCTTACATTGAAGGTGCTGATAGTGTTATTCAGAAAAATTTAACACACACGCTACCGTGCAGATACAAGTCTAATTCTGTGATTAAACCTATACCTGTCACACAGCGCAAAAAAAAACAGGCCTCACATTTCTATTCAACCAAATCTGTACTGTTTTAGCTGGTCAAGTTATTTGTAGTGACCGTAAAAGCACACTTTTTGTTCTGGGTTGAAAAACTATTCCCAAATTTGCCATTCTCAAAATAACTAGTTTCTGCTATATGAGGCCTACTTGAAATCTATCCCAAAAAGGATATCTTACATTGAAGGTGCTGATAGTGTCATTCAGCTCTCCATCTCACAAACATTTGAGAGAAAGCGTAAATTCCCACCTAGCCACCCTCGATCCCTGGCCCTGAATGCCAGCATTTCTAAACTACTGGCCTATGAAATGCTGTCATTTAGGCTGGTGGACACACACAGCTTCAAACAGCTCATGTCGCTTGCTGTCCCACAGTATGTTGTTCCCAGCCAGCACTACTTCT
Source organism: Bufo bufo (assembly GCF_905171765.1). Taxonomy (NCBI): domain Eukaryota; kingdom Metazoa; phylum Chordata; class Amphibia; order Anura; family Bufonidae; genus Bufo; species Bufo bufo. The sequence continues at coordinate 280,872,049 of NC_053393.1, read as the reverse complement.
CCAAGAGAGCCGTGCCTTCCCTGCACAACCAAGTGTCCGATAAAATCAAGTGTGCACTGCGCAACGCCATCTGTGGCAAGGTCCACCTAACCACAGATACGTGGACCAGTAAGCACGGCCAGGGACGCTATATCTCCCTAACTGCACACTGGGTAAATGTAGTGGCGGCTGGGCCCCAGGCGGAGAGCTGTTTGGCGCACGTCCTTCCGCCGCCAAGGATCGCAGGGCAACATTCTTTGCCTCCTGTCTCCTCCTCCTCCTCCTCCTACTTAGCTTCCTCCTCCTCTTCTTTCACCTGCTCATCCAGTCAGCCACACACCTTCACCACCAACTTCAGCACAGCCCGGGTAAACGTCAGCAGGCCGTTCTGAAACTCATATGTTTGGGGGACAGGCCCCACACCGCACAGGAGTTGTGGCGGGGTATAGAACAACAGACCGACGAGTGATTGCTGCCGGTGAGCCTCAAGCCCGGCCTGGTGGTGTGCGATAATGGGCGAAATCTCCTTGCAGCTCTGGGACTAGCCGGTTTGACGCACATCCCTTGCCTGGCGCATGTGCTGAATTTGGTGGTGCAGAAGTTCATTCGCAACTACCCCGACATGTCAGAGCTGCTGCATAAAGTGCGGGCCGTCTGTTCGCGCTTCCGGCGTTCACACCCTGCCGCTGCTCGCCTGTCTGCGCTACAGAGTAACTTCGGCCTTCCCGCCCACCAGGTGGAACTCCACCTTGCATATGCTGGACAGACTGTGCGAGCAGCAGCAGGCCATAATGGAGTTTCAGCTGCAGCACGCACGGGTCAGTCGCACTGCGGATCAGACTCACTTCACCACCAATGACTGGGCCTCCATGCGAGACCTGTGTGCCCTGTTGCGCTGTTTCGAGTACTCCACCAACATGGCTAGTGGCGATGACGCCGTTATCAGCGTTACAATACCACTTCTATGTCTCCTTGAGAAAACACTTAGGGCGATGATGGAAGAGGTGGTGGCCCAGGAGGAAGAGGGGTCATTTTTAGCACTTTCAGGCCAGTCTCTTCGAAATGACTCAGAGGGAGGTTTTTTGCAACACCAGAGGCCAGGTACAAATGTGGCCAGACAGGGCCCAATACTGGAGGAAAAGAAAAACGAGGAGGTGGAGGAGGAGATGAGGATGAAGCATGTCACAGCGGGGTGGCACCCAAAGCAGCTCGGACCCATCACTGGTGCGTGGCTGGGGGGGAAACACAGGACGATGACGATACGCCTTCCACAGAGGACAGCTTGTCCTTACCTTTGGGCAGCCTGGCACACATGAGCGACTACATGCTGCAGTGCCTGCGCAACGACAGCAGAGTTGCCCACATTTTAACGTGTGCGGACTACTGGGTTGCCACCCTGCTGGATCCCCGGTACAAAGACCAATGTGCCCACCTTACTTCCTACACTGGAGCGTGATAGGAAGATGCGCGAGTACAAGTGCACGTTGGTAGAACGCGCTACTGAGAGCATTCCCAAATGTCACAGGGGAACCAGTGGAAGCCCAAGGCGAAGGCAGAGGAGGAGCAAGAGGTCGCCAACGCATCTGTGTCACGGCCAGCTCCTCTGAGGGCAGGGTTAGCATGGCAGAGATGTGGAAAAGTTTTGTCACCACGCCACAGCTAACTGCACCACCACCTGATACGGAACGTGTTAGCAGGAGGCAACATTTCACTAACATGGTGGAACAGTACCTGTGCACACCCCTCCACGTACTGACTGATGGTTCGGCCCATTCAACTTCTGGTCTCCAAATTGTTCACGTGGCCAGAGCTAGCCTTTTATGCCTTGGAGGTGCTGGCCTGCCTGGCGGCCAGCGTTTTGTCTGAACGTGTATTCAGCACGGCAGGGGCGTCATTACAGACAAACACAGCCGCCTGTCTACAGCCAATGTGGACAAGCTGACGTTCATAAAAATGAACCAGGCATGGATCCCACAGGACCTGTCCAGCCCTTGTGCAGATTAGATATTAACTACCTCCCCTTAACAATATATTATTCTACTCCAGGGCACTTCCTCATTCAATACTTTTTTTATTTTCATTTTACCATTATATTGCGGGGCAACCCAAAGTTGAATGAACCTCTCCTCTGTCTGGGTGCCGGTGCCTAAATGTGTGACAGTGGCCTGTTCCAGTGGTGGGTGACGTGAAGCCTGATTCTCTGCTATGACATGAAGACAGATTCTGCGCTGACATAAGGCCAGATTCTCTGTTACGGGACCTCTCTCCTCTGTCTGGGTGCCGGGGCCTAAATATGTGACAGTGGCCTGTTCCAGTGGTGGGTGACGTGAAGCCTGATTCTCTGCTATGACATGAAGACAGATTCTGCGCTGACATAAGGCCAGATTCTCTGTTACGGGACCTCTCTCCTCTGCCTGGGTGCCTGGGCCTAAATATGTGACAGTGGCCTGTTCCAGTGGTGGGTGACGTGAAGCCTGATTCTCTGCTATGACATGAAGTCTGATTCTGCGCTGACATAAGGCCAGATTCTCTGTTACGGGACCTCTCTCCTCTGCCTGGGTGCCTGGGCCTCAATATGTGACAGTGGCCTGTTCCAGTGGTGGGTGACGTGAAGCCTGATTCTCTGCTATGACATGAAGACAGATTCTGCACTGACATAAGGCCAGATTCTCTGTTACGGGACCTCTCTCCTCTGCCTGGGTGCCTGGGCCTAAATATGTGACAGTGGCCTGTTCCAGTGGTGGGTGATGTGAAGCCTGATTCTCTGCTATGACATGAAGACTGATTCTGCGCTGACATAAGGCCAGATTCTCTGTTACGGGACCTCTCTCCTCTGCCTGGGTGCCTGGGCCTAAATATGTGACAGTGGCCTGTTCCAGTGGTGGGTGACGTGAAGCCTGATTCTCTGCTATGACATGAAGACTGATTCTGCGCTGACATAAGGCCAGATTCTCTGTTACGGGACCTCTCTCCTCTGCCTGGGTGCCTGGGCCTAAATATGTGACAGTGGCCTGTTCCAGTGGTTGGTGACGTGAAGCCTGATTCTCTGCTATGACATGAAGACTGATTCTGCGCTGACATAAGGCCAGATTCTCTGTTACGGGACCTCTCTCCTCTGCCTGGGTGCCTGGGCCTAAATATGTGACAGTGGCCTGTTCCAGTGGTGGGGTGACGTGAAGCCTGATTCTCTGCTATGACATGAAGACTGATTCTGCGCTGACATAAGGCCAGATTCTCTGTTACGGGACCGCTCTCCTCTGCCTGGGTGCCTGGGCCTAAATATGTGACAGTGGCCTGTTCCAGTGGTGGGTGACGTAAAGCCTGATTCTCTGCTATGACATGAAGACTGATTCTGCGCTGACATAAGGCCAGGTTCTCTGTTACGGGACCTCTCTCCTCTGTCTGGGTGCCGGGGCCTAAATATGTGACAGTGGCCTGTTCCAGTGGTGGGTGACGTAAAGCCTGATTCTCTGCTATGACATGAAGACTGATTCTCTGCTGACATGAAGCCAGATTCTTTGCTATGGCATGAAGAGACTGATTCTTTGCTGACGTGAAGCCAGATTCTCTGCTATGGGACCTCTTTCCAATTGATATTGGTTAATTTTTATTTTTTTAATTTATATTTTAATTCATTTCCCTATCCACATATGTTTGCAGGGATTTTACCTACATGTTGCTGCCTTTTGCAGCCCTCTAGATCTTTCCTGGGCTGTTTTACAGCCTTTTTAGTGCCGAAAAGTTCGGGTCCCCATTGACTTCAATGGGGATCGGGTTCGGGACGAAGTTCGGGTCGGGTACGGATCCCGAACCTGAACATTTCCAGGAAGTTCGGCCGAACTTCTCGAACCCGAACATCCAGGTGTTCGCTCAACTCTAGTTATTACTAATAGAGGCAACAATCCATTATTTTGGTTTCTAGAATGATGATATGCAAATTACCATCTTCTGCCATAGGCTTATAAAAGCTAATTTGCATATCTTCCCAGAAATCCATAGTAGCATTGTGTAGCTTGCCATGCACAATCATGTATTTCGCAGAATTGAGGCTCCCTTGGTGCATCAGGAGCTCTCCTTAATGTAAAAGGGTACCCGTTTAAAGAAAGATAAATTGGATTGAGTATCTTTCTTTGTTGCAGCAATAGTTTTCTCTGTCTCATATGGTCTCCCTTTAGTTTTCACTCTCACTCAAAACATACTTGTTATTATGAATGTAGACAACAATCCATTATTTTTTATTTTCTAGAATGATGATATGCAAATTAACATCTTCTGCCATAGGCTTATAAAAGCTAATTTGCATATCTTTCCCAGAAATCCATAGTAGCATTGTGTAGCTTGCCATGCACAATCATGTATTTCGCAGAATTGGGTTTCCCTTGGTGCATCAGGAGCTCTCCTTAATGTAAAAGGGTATCCGTTTAAAGATAGATAAATTAGATTGAGTAACTCTCTTGTTGCAGCAATAGTTTTCCCTGTCTCATATGCTGTTGCTGTAACCCAGGGATCGCTTCTCGGCCTTTTGGCTAGGATCAGGTGTAGGGGATACACTGGGTCTTGGTCAGAAGGTGCCTGGGGTGCTCGGCCTTAGGAGCGGGCTCTGGTTTATAGCCAGGGCCTTAACCTTTGCTGCTATAGGGCAGGAGGCTTAGTCCCCAGGCAACGAGAGGCGATCACCATACCTGCCTACTACTCCGGTGGTAGGTGAAGGGCACTGAGCTGGTTCCAGAGTTGGTGAATCTTTGGCGATGGAGATCCAGAATCTTGATGGAGGAGGACTTCCTGACCCAGGAGGCCATGAGTCTGGAGAGGCACCTGCGTATCAGAGGATGAGGAATGGAGTTCGGTTCCTGTTGCAAGATCCACGGAAGAGGGAGAGGGGACTTTCCTTCCTAGTGGAAGATATTTTGCTGGGACTGATTGACATCCGGAAGGAATTCGTGTTGGCCATGTTGGAGTTCCATAAACGTGGACTATATGATGTGGTCTTTATTTCGGAGGAGATATGTTCGGAAGTACTTAAACGGCTGGAGCGGTGTGGACTAGATCCTATTCTGGAAGGTGTGGTGGTAATGCCGCATTTTCCAAGACAGAGACTGGTAACTGTCCTTATGTACAGTCCTTATGTTCTGGAAGAGGACATTTTGACTTTCTTAGTAAAGTATTGCAATAAAGTGACATCACTAGGTAAAGTCTATAATAATTATGGGATATGGACTATGAAATGGAAGTTTCTCGTTACTTTATTTGAGAAGGAGGGAGGGGAAATTGTTTTTCCACCAAGACGATTTGAAATTGGTAAAGTAAACGGCGATTATTTTTTGATGGTAATGTCTGTTTTTTGCCGAAATTGTAGACAGTATGGTCACGAAAAAAGGGATTGTACTAATCAATGGTGTGTTAAATGTCAATGTATTGGTCACGATGTTGAGACATGTAAAGAAGAGAGGAAATGTTATAAGTGTAGTAATGTGGGTCACCTTTTTGCCTCCTGTCCCCAGAAGAAGGAGGAGGGAGGTGATAGGGAGGTTGATAAGGAGAGTAAAGGGACAGAAAAGAAGGAAGATAAAAGAGAGGAAGTTAAGGAGTCTGAGGGAGAAAAGAAAACCCAGGGTGCTTGTCCAAAAGGAGAGAGGGAAAAACAGAAAAGGTTGAGAGTAAGAAAATTAAGGAGTCTGATGGAGGAAAGGGACCCCAGGAATTTGAGAAAGGGAAAATAAAAAAGAAGAAATTAGAAGCTAGTTTGGGATTAGAGTTGTCAGCTTCAGAGGATGAAAAGAAAAATAGAAAGGAGAGGGAAAAGAATGAGGAAGAAAAATGGTATTCAATATTACATGAGCGGTATCCAGGAGGTGATCTAAGGCATGCGCGTAATCTTGTTGCATATTCTTATGAAACTAATCCAGAGGCGTTTTTGAGGATTTATGAGCCAGGTAACTGGTTGGTAAAAGCTTTTGATGAAAAATTAGATGTTTCAATGGACGAATTGAACTCTATGTATGATGCTCTTTTAATATGTATGTTAAAGAAGGGCAGAAGTTTTCCAGTTTCTCCAAGATAACAATGATTAATTTTTGTGTTAGTGTTAGATGACTAACTTTGAGTTTTGAATTATGAAAATTGATAAACGATATTAGTGATGTGATGGTAATTATTTTTATTTGAAAAGTTATATTATGTGTGTTTTTCTTTCAAAAACTATATATTATGTGTTTTCCTTATTTATTATTTTACAAAAAAAATTTCTTTCAAAAACTATATATTATGTGCTTTCTTTATTTATTATTTTACAAAAATTGGATTCACCTTTTTGTATTTGGTTTTTCTTGTTAATAAAGTTATGTTGAAACCCCTCTAGTTTTCACTCACACTCAAAACATACTTGTTATTACGAATGTAGACAACAATCCATTATTTTTGGTTTCTAGAATGATGATATGCAAATTAACATCTTCTGCCATAGGCTTATGGAAGCTAATTTGCATATCTTTCCCAGAAATCCATAGTAGCATTGTGTAGCTTGCCATGCACAAGCATGTATTTCGCAGAATTGGGGCTCCCCTAGGTGCATCAGGAGCTCTCCTTAATGAAAAAGGGTACCCGTTTAAAGATAGATAAATTGGATTGAGTAACTCTCTTTGTTGCAGCAATAGTTTTCTCTGTCTCATATGGTCTCCCTCTAGTTTTCACTCTCACTCAAAACATACTTGTTATTACGAATGTAGACAACAATCCATTATTTTTGGTTTCTAGAATGATAATATGCAACTTAACATCTTCTGCCATAGGCTTATGGAAGCTAATTTGCATATCTTTCCCAGAAATCTATAGTAGCATTGTGTAGCTTGCCATGCACAAGCATGTATTTCGCAGAATTGGGGCTCCCCTAGGTGCATCAGGAGCTCTCCTTAATGAAAAAGGGTACCCGTTTAAAGATAGATAAATTGGATTGAGTAACTCTCTTTGTTGCAGCAATAGTTTTCTCTGTCTCATATAGTCTCCCTCTAGTTTTCACTCTCACTCAAAACATACTTGTTATTACGAATGTAGACAACAATCCATTATTTTTGGTTTCTAGAATGATAATATGCAAATTAACATCTTCTGCCATAGGCTTATGGAAGCTAATTTTCATATCTTTCCCAGAAATCCATAGTAGCATTGTGTAGCTTGCCATGCACAAGCATGTATTTCGCAGAATTGGGGCTCCCCTAGGTGCATCAGGAGCTCTCCTTAATGTAAAAGGGTACCCGTTTAAAGATAGATAAATTGGATTGAGTAACTCTCTTTGTTGCAGCAATAGTTTTATCTGTCTCATATGCTCTCGCTTTCACTCTAAACATACTTGTTATTACTAATGTAGGTAACAATCCAGGGACAGCTCCTGATGTACCTAGGGGAGCCCCAATTCTGCAAAATACATGCTTGTGCATGGCAAGCTACACAATGCTACTATGGATTTCTTGGAAAGATATGCAAATTAGCTTCCATAAACCTATGGCAGAAGATGTTAATTTGCATATCATCATTCTAGGAACCAAAAATAATGGATTGTTGTCTACATTCGCAATAACAAGTATGTTTTGAGTGAGAGTGAAAACTAGAGGGAGACCATATGAGACAGAGAAAACTATTGCTGCAACAAATAGAGTTACTCAATCCAATTTATCTATCTTTAAACGGGTACACTTTTACATTAAGGAGAGCTCCTGATGCACCAAGGGGAGCCCCAATTCTGCGAAATACATGATTGTGCATGGCAAGCTACACAATGCTACTATGGATTTCTGGGAAAGATATGCAAATTAGCTTCCATAAGCCTATGGCAGAAGATGTTAATTTGCATATCATCATTCTAGAATCCAAAAATAATGGATTGTTGTCTACATTCGTAATAACAAGTATGTTTTGAGTGAAAGCAAGAGCATATGAGACAGAGAAAACTATTGCTGCAACAAAGAGAGTTTTTCAATGTAATATATCTATCTTTAACCACCTCAGCCCCCATAGCTTAAACACCCTTAAAGACCAGGCATTTTTTTTACACCTCTGACCTACCCTACTTTCACCGTTTATTGCTCGGTCATGCAACTTACCACCCAAATTAATTTTACCTCCTTTTCTTCTCACTAATAGAGCTTGCATTTGGTGGTATTTCATTGCTGCTGACATTTTTACTTTTTTTGTTATTAATCGAAATTTAACGATTTTTTTGCAAAAAAATGACATTTTTCACTTTCAGTTGTAAAATTTTGCAAAGAAAACGACATCCATATAAAAATTTTGCTCTAAATTTATTGTTCTACATGTCTTTGAAAAAAAAAAATGTTTTGGTAAAAAAAAAATGGTTTGGGTAAAAGTTATAGCGTTTACAAACTATGGTTCAAAAATGTGAATTTCCGCTTTTTGAAGCAGCTCTGACTTTCTGAGCACCTGTCATGTTTCCTGAGGTTTTACAATGCCTAGACAGTACAAATACCCCACAAATGACCCCATTTCGGAAAGTAGACACCCTAAGGTATTCGCTGATGGGCATAGTGAGTTCATAGAACTTTTTATTTTTTGTCACAAGTTAGTGGAAAATTATGATATTTTTTTTTTCTTACAAAGTCTCATATTCCACTAACTTGTGACAAAAAAATTAAAACTTCTATGAACTCACTATGCCCATCAGCGAATACCTTGGGGTGTCTTCTTTCCAAAATGGTGTCACTTGTGGGGTAGTTATACTGCCCTGGCATTTTAGGGGCCCAAATGTGTGGTAAGTAGTTTGAATAAATATAAATATCTTGGTCAAATGCCAACTTTGTATAAAAAAAATGGGAAAAGTTGTCTTTTGCCAAGATATTTCTCTCACCCAGCATGGGTATATGTAAAATGACACCCCAAAACACATTCCCCAACTTCTCCTGAGTACGGAGATACCATATGTGTGACACTTTTTTGCAGCCTAGGTGGGCAAAGGAGCCCATATTCCAAAGAGCACCTTTCGGATTTCACCGGTCATTTTTTACAGATTTTGATTTCAAACTTCTTACCACACATTTGGGCCCCTAGAATGCCAGGGCAGTATAACTACCCCACAATTGACCCTATTTTGGAAAGAAGACACCCCAAGGTATTTCGTGATGGGCATAGTGAGTTCATGGAAGTTTTTATTTTTTGTCACAAGTTAGTGGAATATGAGACTTTGTAAGGAAAAAAATAAATAAAAAATAAATCATCATTTTCCGCTAACTTGTGACAAAAAATATAAAATTCTAGGAACTCGCCATGCCCCTCACGGAATACCTTGGGGTGTCTTCTTTCCAAAATGGGGTCATTTGTGGGGTAGTTATACTGCCCTGGCATTTTCCAGGGGCCCTAATGTGTGGTAAGTAGGTAAATGACCTGAGAAATCCTAAAGGTGCTCTTTGGAATGTGGGCCCCTTTGCCCACCTAGGCTGCAAAAAAGTGTCACACATGTGGTATCGCCGTATTCAGGAGAAGTTGGGCAATGTGTTTTGGGGTGTCTTTTTACATATACTCATGCTGGGTGAGAGAAATATCTCGGCAAAAGACAACTTTTCCCATTTTTTTTACAAAGTTGGCATTTGACCAAGATATTTATCTCACCCAGCATGGGTATATGTAAAATGACACCCCAAAACACATTGCCCAACTTCTCCTGAGTACGGCGATACCAGATGTGTGACACTTTTTTGCAGCCTAGATGAGCAAAGGGGCCCACATTCCTTTTATGAGGGCATTTTTAGACATTTGGATCCCAGACTTCTTCTCACGCTTTAGGGCCCCTAAAATGCCTGGGCAGTATAAATACCCCACATGTGACCCCATTTTGGAAAGAAGACACCCCAAGGTATTCAATGAGGGGCATGGCGAGTTCATAGAAATTTTTTTTTTTTGGCACAAGTTAGCGGAAATTGATTTTATTTATTTTTTTCTCACAAAGTCTCCCTTTCCGCTAACTTGGGACAAAAATTTCAATCTTTCATGGACTCAATATGCCCCTCACGGAATACCTGGGGGTGTCTTCTTTCCAAAATGGGGTCACATGTGGGGTATTTATACTGCCCTGGCAGTCTGGAATATAAATGTCTAAAAAATTTTACGCATTTGGATTCCGTGAGGGGTATGGTGAGTTCATGTGAGATTTAATTTTTTGACACAAGTTAGTGGAATATGAGACTTTGTAAGAAAAAAAAAATAATTTCCGCTAACTTGGGCCAAAAAAATGTCTGAATGGAGCCTTACAGAGGGGTGATCAATGACAGGGGAATGATCAATGACAGGGGGGTGATCAGGGAGTCTATATGGGGTGATCACCCCCCCGGAAGGCTCCAGGGAGACGCCTGTATGTGTTTTGCGGATCCGATCCATCTATCAGTGGATCCGTAAAAATCATGCGGACGTCTGAATGGAGCTTTACAGGGGAGTGATCAATCACAGGGGGGTTATCAGGGAGTCTATATGGGGTGATCACCACCGTCATTGATCACGCCCCTGTAAGGCTCCATTCAGACGTCCGTATGTGTTTTGCGGATCCGATCCATCTATCAGTGGATCTGTAAAAATCATGCGGACATCTAAATGGAGCTTTACAGGGGGGTGATCAATGACAGGGGGGTGATCAGGGAGTCTATATGGGGTGATCAAGGGTGATCAAGGGGTTAATAAGTGACAGGGGGGGTGTAGTGTAGTGGTGCTTGGTGCAACATATTACTGAGCTACCTGTGTCCTCTGGTGGTCGATCCAAACAAAGGGGACCACCAGAGGACCAGGTAGCAGGTATATTAGACGCTGTTATCAAAACAGCGTCTAATATACCTGTTAGGGGTTAAAAAAATCACATCTCCAGCCTGCCAGCGAACGATCGCTGCTGGCAGGCTGGAGATCCACTCTCTTACCTTCCGATCCTGTGTGCGCGCGTTCACAGGAAATCCCGGCTCACGCGAGATGACGCGTATATGCGTCGCTGAGCACAGGGCTGCCGCCTCTGGAACGCGAATCTGCGTTAGGCGGTCCGGAGGCGGTTAAACGGGTAGCCTCTTACATTAAGGAGAGCTCCTGATGCACCAAGGGGAGCCCCAATTCTGCGAAATACATGATTGTGCATGGCAAGCTACACAATGTTACTATGGATTTCTGGGAAAGATATGCAAATTAGCTTCCATAAGCCTATGGCAGAAGATGTTAATTTGCATATCATCATTCTAGAAACCAAAAATAATGGATTGTTGTCTACATTCGTAATAACAAGTATGTTTTGAGTGAATTATTATTATTTTTTTTTTCCTCCTCAGTAAGATAGACTTCAGTTTGACTTATCAGTCCACTCCAACGTGGCTCAAACCTTATAATGTCTATAATAACATCACTGGAATACTACCAAAACCCAATACTATAAAACCAAAAATCAAGTCAAGATCTACTCACATAGTTCTTCCAGTGGGATACCTTCCATATTTTCTCTGCATCGCTCTCCCCTATCCTTTTCTTATCCAGCAAATAAATCGTATGGATCCTGGATAAAAACACTTTCGAACATTCTTTCGGAGATAAAATGACATTTTTAAAAATCACAAGATTCCTGTTATCCCACATTACCTCTTTAAAAACGGTAAAAACCAACCAACAGACCCGTAAGTTCGATAAAATTCTAAAATCTTGACCAATAAAAACTTTCTCATAGCTAAAATTTCTCCACCCCGTAAGTGCAATAAAAAAACTTTTAAGACTACTAAAAACTTGTTTAACGTAAAAGCAGTCCCATAGTAAATGATGAATATCTTCAGTGCCTCCACAACCTTCTCTGGGGCACCTTTCTGTCACACTCACCCCCCCTGGAATTCATAAAAGATCTGGTTGGGAGGCACCCATGAAAACAAAGCCATGCTACATCCATTTGCTTGTTTGAAAGGCCCAAAATAGTAAAAAATTTCCAAATTTTAGCAGCCTGTGTGGTATTACAGAATGGGACATCATGTTGTATCTCATCTTGCCTTCCTATTTTTATTATCTCCCATTTATCAGTCTTACTTAGAGAGCATAATCCATATTGATCATAAAAGGACCTGAGCGCCACATAAAACTTTGGTATCACGAACGCCATTGGCCTGCCCAGTTCCCTTTCACACCAGCTCCACTTAGTAAACAACCATCCTGCCAAATACCTACACATGGCTGCAGTCCTACCATTGCACTTTAAAATCTTAAAAATTAATAAAAAATAATGCATCCGGATAAAAAACTCAATATTCGGAAAATCATACCCCCCAAGTTCAGTCTTACTCATTACAACAGTTCTTCTTTTTTTTTCCATTTTAGATCCCCAGAAAAAAACAAAAAGTCTTCTTGCCATCCTTCTAATCCATAATTTACTGGGTGGTAAAATAATTGACGTGTATAAAATAAGGGGTAAAATCACAGCTTTAATAATTAAAATCTTCCCTTTCAATGATAATCTTCTAAGTTTCCAAAAATTCATTTTTTTCTCCACTTTTCCTTCTAACACCGCATGGCTCTTAATCCCTTTATTGTCTTTTTCAAAAATAACACCTAAAATCTCCGTCTCTTCTTTCTTTGGGATCCCCGTCACTTCCACATTTGTCTGTTTTCCGTAATTTACAAGTTGGCATTTTCCCCAATTAATATACATGCCTGCTACGCTACAAAAAATCCTTAAATGCAGGTTCACCCTATTTAGATCCGCTTGTGATTGACATGCAAAAACTATATCGTCCATGTACCTGAAGGATTTAACTCTTCTTTCTGCACCTCCAGGAATAAAAACACCATCCACACATTTGTCCTTTTGAATGGTTTTTAAAAGTGGTTCCACTACACAGATAAAAAGAATTGGGGAGAGAGGGCATCCCTGCCTAACCCCAGACTTAACATCGACCCTTAGGCTAATCTTACCGTTAATTAAAATATGACTAAAAACCCCATTGTACATACCTTTAATCACATTAACTATTTTCATAGGGATCCCCATCTTCACCAACACACTAAATAAAAACCTATACGCCACTTTATCATAAGCTTTCTCGAAGTCTGTAGTTTCAATAAATAAGGGCATATCATTAAAACCAGCATAATAAATACAGGGAGTGCAGAATTATTAGGCAAGTTGTATTTTTGAGGATTAATTTTATTATTGAACAACAACCATGTTCTCAATGAACCCAAAAAACTCATCAATATCAAAGCTGAATATTTTTGGAAGTAGTTTTTAGTTTGTTTTTAGTTTTAGCTATTTTAGGGGGATATCTGTGTGTGCAGGTGACTATTACTGTGCATAATTATTAGGCAACTTAACCAAAAACAAATATATACCCATTTCAATTATTTATTTTTACCAGTGAAACCAATATAACATCTCAACATTCACAAATATACATTTCTGACATTCAAAAACAAAACAAAAACAAATAAGTGACCAATATAGCCACCTTTCTTTGCAAGGACACTCAAAGGCCTGCCATCCATGGATTCTGTCAGTGTTTTGATCTGTTCACCATCAACATTGCGTGGAGCAGCAACCACAGCCTCCCAGACACTGTTCAGAGAGGTGTACTGTTTTCCCTCCTTGTAAATCTCACATTTGATGATGGACCACAGGTAGTCAATGGGGTTCAGATCAGGTGAACAAGGAGGCCATGTCATTAGATTTTCTTCTTTTATACCCTTTCTTGCCAGCCACGCTGTGGAGTACTTGGACGCGTGTGATGGAGCATTGTCCTGCATGAAAATCATGTTTTTCTTGAAGGATGCAGACTTCTTCCTGTACCACTGCTTGAAGAAAGTGTCTTCCAGAAACTGGCAGTAGGACTGGGAGTTGAGCTTGACTCCATCCTCAACCCGAAAAGGCCCACAAGCTCATCTTTTGATGATACCAGCCCAAACCAGTACTCCACCTCCACCTTGCTGGCGTCTGAGTCGGACTGGAGCTCTCTGCCCTTTACCAATCCAGACACGGGCCCATCCATCTGGCCCATCAAGACTCACTCTCATTTCATCAGTCCATAAAACCTTAGAAAAATCAGTCTTGACGTTTCAGCTTGTGTGTCTTGTTCAGTGGTGGTCGTCTTTCAGCCTTTCTTACCTTGGCCATGTCTCTGAGTATTGCACACCTTGTGCTTTTGGGCACTCCAGTGATGTTGCAGCTCTGAAATATGGCCAAACTGGTGGCAAGTGGCATCTTGGCAGCTGCACGCTTGACTTTTCTCAGTTCATGGGCAGTTATTTTGCGCCTTGGTTTTTCCACACGCTTCTTGCGACCCTGTTGACTATTTTGAATGAAACGCTTGATTGTTCGATGATCACGCTTCAGAAGCTTTGTAATTTTAAGAGTGCTGCATCCCTCTGCAAGATATCTCACTATTTTTGACTTTTCTGAGCCTGTCAAGTCCTTCTTTTGACCCATTTTGCCAAAGGAAAGGAAGTTGCCTAATAATTATGCACACCTAATATAGGGTGTTGATGTCATTAGACCACACCCCTTCTCATTACAGAGATGCACATCACCTAATATGCTTAATTGGTAGTAGGCTTTCGAGCCTATACAGCTTGGAGTAAGACAACATGCATAAAGAGGATGATGTGGTCAAAATACTCATTTGCCTAATAATTCTGCACACAGTGTAATGTCACGCAATAAAATCAAGTTATCAGAGATCCTTCTTCCTGGGACTGCACAAACCTGGTACTCCCCTACCATATGACCAATCACCTCACTTAGTCTGCTAGCAATAATTTTTGCAATAATTTTATAATCGCAATTTAATAGTGTTATGGGACGCCAGTTTTTAATCTCCTTTACATCACCTTTTTTATGTATTAAAGTTACAATTCCTTTTTTCATAGAGGAAGAAATAAAACCATTATTAAAAACAAACTGTACCACACGACTCACCTCTTTTCCAATAATATCCCAATAAAAACAATAAAATTCTGCAGGGAGGCCATCACTTCCTGGAGTCTTTCCCTTTGCCATCCTCTGCACAGCATTTCTGACCTCCTCCTCATTCACATCCTCTGTCAAAACTTATTTTCCTTCTTTTGGAATATCATCAGTTAACACATTGCAATATTCTCGAATCTCTTTATCAGTAGCCTTACTCTCATTACTAAAAAGTGTCTCATAAAACCCACAAATATTTCCAATCATCTCATCGCCAAACACTTCTCCTTCAGTAGTTAAAACAGACTTAAAAACACCTTTAGCTTTAAAACTCTTTTAAAAAAAATATCTGGAGCATTTTTCATCTTCCTCTAAGTGCAATACTTTTGATTTGTATACGATATTTTTTCCCCTGTCCACCAGCTCTTTCCTCCTCTCCTCTTTTATCTCATTGATCTCTCTGTCCACCTCCAGTCCACAATTCCTCAGCTTATACAATGCTTCAAGTCTATAAATTAGTAATTCCTCCTTCCTCCTTTTTTCTTGCGCCCTTTTCACACAAATACGTTTAAAATATAAAGCAATCCTCATCTTGGCCCAATCCCACCAATCCAAGATACAGATAAAACTTTTTTGTTGTCTGACACAAGATAAAAACATTCCCCTAAAACCATTTTTGACTTCCATATCTTGTAACATACTTATATTAAGTTTCCAGTAGCCTCTACCAAAAGCCACTGAATCCCCAATGCATATTTCAGCATACACCATTTTATGATCTGAAAAGCTGTTCATCATATGGTCACATTTTGTCACGTCCATCCCATCAAAAACAAAAATGTAATCAATCCTAGACCTGGATCGGCCATTATCTGCAATATAAGTATATCTCTCATCTCCAGTGACCATCAGTCCAGCGTCTCTGAGATGCAAATCTTGCACCATCTCATTTAACAATTTAGAAGTCACATCCGTTTTTCCTTCTGCGGTACTCTGTCTATCTTGTGCATTTCTAATACAATTAAAATCACCTAAAATAATAGTAAAATCTCTGCCAGGCATAAAAAGTTTAAGAGTTTCTAAAAAAGACACACGTTCTCGTTTCTCAGCAGGTGCATAAATACTAAAAACTTTAAAACGCTGTCCTAAAAACTCTACACATAAAGAATACACCGCCCTGGCACCACCACTTTGAATTCTACCACGTTTATACTATTATTTTTAAGCAATATTCCAACACCTTCATTTTTATTTTCTGTACAGGGTGACCAGAAAGACTGACCACAAACCCATTCCGATTCATGAGGCGCAGATCTAATAGCGCACTCTTGCAAGCAGATTATGTCTGATTTCACTGCTACCAAGGAATCAAAAACAGCTGCCCTCCTGGTACTAGAACCAATTCCTCTCACATTTAAGCTAGCAACCACCAAACTCATGAGTAGTAAATTAACCCTTTCACGACTGCAATCTGTATATATACGTGATAGCTGCACATGCCCCGTGCAGCTACCACGTATATACACGTTCTGGCAGCTCTTTAATCCAAGCGCTGCAAAGCGCTTGAATTTAAGCTTCTGCCCCTGTCCTGCTGCTGTCACGGACAGCATACAGTGCGGTAATGCCGGCAAGGGGCCAATCAGAGTGGCCCCTTGCCGGCAATCGATCCGATTGGTTAGTCTGTGCAGACTAACCAATCGGATCGCGGCAGTGTTAAAATGCCGGTTTCAGGCTCTGATCTGCGCTCTGCAGATCACAGCCTGAAATCGGTAATGTGTCCTGAAGCCCCCTCTGTGCCCCCTCCTTGTTCATGTCCTGCCCCCGATGCGGTCCTGCCCAGATCTGTGCCCCCTCCTTGTTCTTGTCCTGCCCCCGATGCGGTCCGCCCCCTCCTGCACCGATCTGTGCCTCCTTCGTGTCGATCATCTTATCCTGCCCCCCCGAAGCGGTCCGCCCCCTCCTGCCCCGATCTGTAAGTAAAATGCTGCCCCCCCCTCCCCCGTTTCCAGCGCTGCCCCCTGCCCCCGATGCGGTCCCCCTTGTGTGTGTGTGATGGCGGCGGCTCCATTCCTGAGCCGCCGCCATCAGCAGCGTGTGTCAGCTCTATGCTGACACTGCTGTAACCCCATAGATGCCACAGTAGCGGCATCCATGGGGGTAATAGAGGGAGGGGGCCCCCTCTCTCTCAACCATCAGGGCTGCTGCGATCGCAGCGCCCGATGGTTGCCATGGCAACCGGACGCTTTGAAAAGGCGTCCGGTTGCCATGGTATAGGCGTCCAGTGCTGCCACCTACAGGCATCTGATTGTATTATACTTTGCAATGCAAGAGCATTGCAAAGTATAGTACAACCATCAGCCCCACTGGATCTTCAAGATCCAAGAGGGAACTGATAAAAAAAAATGTGAAAATAATAAAAGTAAAAATAAATAAATAAAAATGTAAAAAATAAATTTCCTTTTCCTATAAAAAAAAAACCAAATAAACAGAAAACCACACATATTAGGTGTCACCGCGTCCGTAACGACCATCTCTATAAATATATCACATCATCAACCCCGTCCAATAAACACCATAAAAAATAAAAAATAAAAACGGTGTAAAAAAATAAGCCATTTTTTGTCACCTTACATCACAAAAAGTGCAACACCAAGCGATCAAAAAAGGTGAATATACCCCAAAATAGTACCAATCAAACCGTTACCTCATCCCGCAAAAAATGAGCCCATATTTAAGACAATCGCCCAAAAAATAAATAAGCTATGGCTCTCAGACTATGGAGACACTAAAACATCATTTTTTTGGTTTCAGAAATGCTATTATTGTGTAAAACTTAAATAAATAAGAAAAAGTATACATATTAGGTATTGCCACATCTGTAACGATCTGCTCTATAAAACTGTCACATGACCTAACCCCTCAGATGAACACTGTAAAAAAAAAAAAAAAAAAACTGTTCCAAAACAGCCAATTTTTTGGCCACCTTGTCCCATAAAGTGTAATAATGAATGATAAAAAAATCCTATGTACCCAAAAATGGTACCAATAAAAACCTCAACTCTTTCTGCAAAAAATGAGCCCCTGCACAAGACGATCGGTAGAAAAATAAAAAACATATGGCGTTCAGAAAACCAATCCAGCAAAATCTGCCTTCCAAAAACCATGCGGCGCTCCTTCCATTCTGCGCCCTGCCGTGCGCCCTTACATCAGTTTACGACCACATGTGGGGTGTTTCTGTAAACCGCAGAATCAGAGTAATAAATATTGAGTTTTGTTTGGCTGTTAACCCTTAATGTGTTAAAGAAAAAAATGTAATAAAATAGAAAATCTGCTAAAAAAGTGAAATTTAGAAATTTCATCTCCATTTTCCTTTAATTCTTGTGGAACACCTAAAGGGTTAATAATGTTTGTAAAATTGGTTTTGAATACCTTGAGGGGTGTAGTTTCTACAATGGGGTCATTTATGGGGTTATCCACTATGTAGGCCCCACAAAGTGACTTCAGACCTGAACTAGTTCTTAAAAAGTGGGTTTTGGAAATTTTCTTAAAAATTTTAAGAATTGCTTCTAAACTTCTAAGCCTTCTAACGTCCTAAAAAAATAAAATAACATTTCCAAAATGATGCCAACATAAAGTAGACATATGGGGAATGTTATGTAATAAATATTTTATGAGGTATCACTTTCTGTTTTAGAAGCAGAGAAATTGAAATTTAGAAAATTGCAAATTCTTACTTTTTTTTGGTAAATTTGGGATTTTTTTTAAAAAAAAGGAGATATATATTGACTCAAATTTATGACTGTCATGAAGTACAATGTGTCACGAGAAAACAATCTCAGAATGGCGTGGATAAGTAAAAGTGTTCCAAAGCTATTACCACTTAAAGTGACGCATGTCAGATTTGTAAATTTTGACCTGGACACTGGGGCATCAATGACCTTTGGTCATGAAAGGGTTAAAAATACTCACAGCCATTTTAACTATTTTAAGGAAGTCTGACTCAACACCCTTCTTTCTAACATGTGACTAACATCAGGCGATCCTATGTTGGAATCCCTGTCATCCTGTTCATAACCAGAGTAAACAGGGTCACCCTGATTACCTGACCAGTTCCCTTCTACACCTCTTTTGACCTTGGCTTCTGCTTCCTAACTCCCTTTGGCCCCGCCCCTTTATTTGCATCTGATTTTCCCGCCAAAACAGTTTTTCCCGCCAAAACATCTTTTCCCTCCAAAACTGCTTTTCCCTCCACATTTTCACAAACAACCTCCTCCATTTTCTCCTCTGCAACCACACTATTATCATGTCCACCACCACCACTTCCACCAACAATCTCACTTTCCATGCTTATAGCATTTTGCACAATTACACTTGTACCCCCTTTCACTTTATCCGCATATGTACGATCTTTTTTACTCCGCCCAAATCTCACTCTTTTTTCCTCCATAATCTCAGCATGAGTCTGCCTTACACTAAAATACATGCATTTCCTTGCCAAATGATCACCACTTCCACAGACATCACAGTATTTTTTCTCCTGGCATTCTTTCACTCCATGACCAACTTTCCCACAGTTCCTACAGACCTCCCCTTTCTCAGGGCACTCATCCTGTAAATGACCATAGGTAAAACAATGTCTGCAGTATTTCAACTGGCCCTGATAGAAGCAAAAGCCCCTCTCTCCACCAATCGAAAAAACTGCAGGGACAGAACAATTTTTCTTAAATTTCACAAAAAAATCTCCTTTTACCATTCAAGTAGCCATGTTTGTTAGTAAGCCTCCGGTCAAAATTCACTTCGTCACAATATCTTGTTAAAAAAACCTTCACAGTATTGTCTTCTACTTTAGGATTATACATATGGACAATGATAGCCTGTTTTATCAGTTGGAATGATGGCGTGATCTTCACATGATCCAGAAAAGCCGGCCTCTTTTCCTCCTTCATCTTCACCATATCCATGTATATTCTTTGACATAACCCCTCAGAAGAAACAGTTAAATCATAAATGCCCTGTTTAGGAAAATCTTGCAGTGCAAGCACATCTGTTACCTTAAGGTAAGAAAATTTCTTCAAAACTTCTCCCACGATCTTGTCCAGTCCGATGTTGAAACGGTATCCATCCTCGACCTCAAGTCGAACGGTGTCCTCGAGTCCACGAGACATAATTTTTTTTAAAAGTTGCGCAGGCTCACAAAAATAGTTTGCCTACAGATCGCACCCGATCATACCCCAGGGCCCCCCGCAAGGAGGACCCTGATATACTCCTTTCGACCAGAACCAACCACAGCAGCCAAAGATTTTTTTTTTTTAAGTTGATATTTACCCCTAGGGGTAAAAATCGTTTATTAAAATTATAACAAAATTACATTACATAAGAATTATAAAACCGTTTTTACAGGTAACATAAAATTTACAGGTTTTATAAAATCATATGACAGAGCCCTATTCCCTTAAAAACCACTTGTGGCACATAAAAAGCGTTCTTTTTTTTCTCAAATAAATAATAATTATACATTTCATCTAAAACCATCTTTAAAACATTTTCTTCAGTAATAACATCATTTTTAAAAACTAAAATGTTCCGGGCCGACCATAGAGCTACTTTGACACAATTCGTGATCTTCCATGCCATAGTCTTTTTGATTCTTGAAGGGCAGTCCAGACACCCATAAAAGACACCGTCCATAGATAATGCTTTCAGTCCAGTAATCTTCTTCATCAAGGGGAACATTTTTACCCATATTTTCCTTGCAAAATAACAATACCACATCACGTGGAAAATGTCCTCCTCCTCTCTGCATGCTCCTCTAGGACACTCCGCGGTGCTTGATAATCCTCTTCGGTGCTGGAATGCCCGGCATGGAAGACACTCATGTACGCAGCTCCAGGCCAGGTCCTTCTGTGCGTTAAAAAGATAGTTTTTGTTAATATTTTTCCAGGTCTGTTTACATTTATCTTCATTAAAATTCTTAATAGGGGCCATCAGTTTATTATCATTAATATCTTTTAAAATCATTCTACTGTTTTTTAAAATCTCCACGCTCTTTTGGCCAAGATTAAAAGTACTCGTTATTTTTTCTAAAATCCTATAAGAAGCAGGTAGATTAAAAGAGTAGGGAGAATTTAAAATCACTTTAAACCACCCAAACTTTCTCATAAAATACCCAGTATTATAACGAATAAAAAACGACCAATAATTATCCTTAAAAAGAGCATTAAAACAGTAGCTAAAATACTTAATTAAAAGAAACGTTTTAATATCTGTAAAATCTTTTCCACCTTTATTTTTAGGAAGCATTACCGTATCTCGCCGCAGCTTGTCCATCTTGGAAACCCCAGAAGAAATTAAAACAGGCCTTGTTAATTTTTTTAAAAATACGGTCCGATGGAGGGAACACCATGCTAAGATATAATAAAATAGGTAAAACTATCATTTTGATAATTAAAACCTTTCCCTCCATCGTCAGCTTCCTTAGGTTCCACATGCATAATTTCTTACTTATCTTTTCAGTAACCGTGTCCCAATTCCTGAGGCCGTCATTGGAGTCGCTGAAGGTGACACCTAAAATCTTAATAGACTCAGACTCAGGAATGTTGATATCACTTAAAACCATCTCTCCGACATTTAAAATACTACTTTTGTTAAAATTTATTTTAAAACCGGAGGCGCAACAGAAATATTCAACTTGTTTAGTTGCCTTTTGAATTGCAGGGGTGTCCCTGCAAATTACGGTGACATCATCCATGTACCCCACTACTTTAGCCTCTAGTCCCCCTCCGCCTGGCAGGGGGACTCCGCGTATCTGTTTATCTTTTCTTATTATGGCTAAAAGAGGCTCCAAAGCGCAAATAAAAAGTAGTGGGGACAAGGGACACTCCTGTTTCACGCCAGATTTTAAAACAACATCCTGAGTCTTAAAACCATTGACTAAAATCTTGCTAGTGCATTGGTTGTAAAACGCTCTCAAAGATAATACAAACCCCTCTGGTATACCCATTTTCTTTAAAACTTTAAAAAGGTAAAAATACGACACACGGTCGAAAGCCTTTTCAAAATCCAAAGATAAAATGGCAACTTTCCCGTTTCTTTCATTCGTAAAATCAATATCATCTTTTAAAAGGTTAATATTGTCCCAGATGCTTCTCCCGGGCACCCCGCAGACCTGGTTTTGGTGGATTATTTTGTGGATGACTTTCTTTAATCTGTTTGCACATAGCTTTGCCATGATTTTATAGTCACAGCAAAGCAATGTAATCAGTCTCCAATTTTTTATGTCTGTTTTATCGCCTTTTTTGTATAAAAGGGAGACCTCACCTTTTTTTCCAGGATCCCGGGAGAGCCTTAGACCTAAAAACTTCTTTTAAAAGAGAAAATAAATCTTCTTTTAAAATGCCATAAAAGGTAATATAAAACTCAATGGGTATACCATCGGGGCCGGGCACCTTCTCCTTCTTAAAACTCTTGACTGTCTCTAAAACTTTTTGCTCGGTGATTTCCTGTAATAAAAATATTTGAGAGTCAGCATCTAAAACATTTTCAATCCCCTTCAGCGAGTCCTTCATGAAATGTTTATCAATTTTTTTCTCATTAAATAATTCTGTATAAAATTCATGAACTTTTTTAAGAATACCATTTATATTTCTTACCCCCCCAAGCTCCTCAATCTGGGCACGTTTTTCTTGTATTTTTTTAAAAAAGTACCTGGAGCAGGTCTCATTCTCTTCAAGGTGTTGTACTTTAGAACCGAACATTATCTCTTTGCTTTTCTGCTCCAGGCACTGTGAAATTTCTTTTTTTATGTCTGAAATTTCCTTTTTAACATCAATGCCCAGATCGCGGAGCTTGTACTGTGTCTGCAGGCGGGTATTTAAATCGTCATAAAACTTATTTTTTTCTTGGGCCTTACGTTTCCCCCTATTAATAAAAAAGGTCTTGATTTTCTTTTTCATACCTTCCCACCATTCGGTAATAGGTCTTCTGGGGGTTCCTTACCCGCCTGCAGTACTTGTAAAACACAATAAAATCAGATAAAATTTTGGGGTCTTTTAAAAGGGAGACATTCAGTTTCCATGTTTTTTTCTTTTTGTGGTTGCCACCCAACAATTTAAAAGACAACAATTTATGGTCCGAAAAAATATTGGTTAAAAGCTTACAGTTAAAAGGCAGTACTTGATTAGAGCAGAAAATAAAATCGATTCTGGATTTGCAAGTAGCGTTTCCCCAGGTGACGCCGGCCTCTTCGGATAAATGACTATTACATTTTTTTAAAACGTCAGTGAGCTTGAAATCTATGACAATGTTTTTTGAGCAGAGAGGAGGATCTGTCATAGTTTCTGCTCACTGAGTTAGAGAACCGGCGTTCACCTCTTAAAATACAATTAAAATCTCCTGCTAAAATCAAAGGTTCCGAGTCATTGATAAAAAGAGGTAAAACTTCAAGCATCTCTGCTCCCTCTTTTTTATCAGTAAAACCATAAAAATTTAAAAACTGCCATCTAAAACCATCAATAAAAACTTTGACCAATAAAATCCTCCCTGGTAAAATCTCGTTAATATGATCTATTAAAACATTTCCCTTAAATAAAATAGCTACACCCCCCGACTTGTTTTTGTTTGACCCGGACCAAACGGAAGGTCCGAGTTTCCAGTCAGTTTTATATTTTTTAGTTCTGACTGTGGGGGATGCAGCACTCTTGTAAAAAGAACACCGAAGCTGATAAAATAGATAGATAATTAAAAAGTGCGATACGTCTTGTTCTAGAATGCACGCTTCTGGTGTTCAGGGAAATGCCTTTTAAAATAGCCATAATAAAAGATTAAAAAGGGAGTTTGTTGTCTTACCTTGGCACAATTCAGACAGCATCAGCAAGCTCAGAGAGTTCTCCGCCGCTTTCTTCACCACCAAGCGCCCCAGATGTTATTGAACGCTCGGATACTGCAGGAGAGGAGCTACCATCGCTCAGCAGACCCCCCGCTCCCATCAGCATACACTCCATCGACATCTGCCACGCCGGGCTATTATATATGGCTTCAGGTCTCAGAGCCGCAGCGCCAACCCTCTCCCGTTCCGGGGCAGGAGGGCCCACTGAGGACGGTTTCTGGCACCATAGTGACCGTACACTCAGTGTCACCACTCAGGTGAGAGGAAGGACCTGGTTGGCTGACTCCGGGATCCGCCACTGGTCCCCCAGTTGGCATCCCCCCTTGGCTTCCCGCCACCGGTGTTAGGTCCCTCCTCTTTTTGGATGCCGCGGCTCCACCCGGATCTTCTGGAGTGTGCCCAGGGACCGAGTGCGGGCCAGGCGGATCAGCATCATTCGATCCACCCCCAGTCTCCATCTCTGGAGGGGGCTTACTCGTCCGCTGATCACTGGACTTTCTCTTGTTCCGCTTTTCCTTCGGCTCCCCAGGCTGGGGGGGTCTGCTCGTGGTATCCATACGCTCCTGCTCCTCTCCTTGGGGCTGTGGTTTGGTTTGCTCTTGTTTTCCAGGTTCCGTCTGTCTCTCTGGCTGCTTCTGCTGCCCTGGCTGTACCTCGGATTTTCTAAAAGGGCAATCTCGTGAGAGGTGACCTGTACGAGTACATGCATAACATCTTTTTCCCGCTGCGCACTCTCGGGTGTCATGCTCAGTGCTGCCGCAATTCTTGCATGTACTCATACAGTCGTTATTGTAATGCCCATACCTCTTACAAAGCCTGCAGTAAGGTGGCATATTGGAAAAAAACATGTCACCTACCATGTCCCCCAGTTTAAAACGTGCTGGGGGTAAGATGAGACCTCCTGGATGATTGGGATCACGGTTACCAATAACTTTAAAAAGCCACTTTGACGTCCAGATCCCGGCGGTGTTTAAAATTTTCGTGACTGAAATGATTTTATTAAAATATTGAGATAAAAATGCAGTAATAACATTAAGGTTAGCAAACGGCGAATACATTTTTATAACAACAGTAAAAGTTTCATCAATTTCATGTTCGTAAATCTTCAGACCTCGTATTCTCTCATCATTTATGCATTGTGGAACCTTAGCTAAAAAACTTTTAAAAATACAGTTTTGGGTAAAAGTCACATCGTAAACACGTCTCTTCGGGTAGTCCTGTATGGCCAAGATCTCTTGCCTCTGCACGCCAAACACGCCATACAGGACTTTCTCTACCAAATAAAGCAAATTATATTTTTCTTTTTTACCCTCAGTGACGTATAAACGGACGGTATCTTTGATTTTAGCATAGTCCGGGATCTGGTGCTCGTCATCTTCTTTTTTTCTTGGTATGTTTTCTCTCAATTCTTCTGTTCCGCCTCGTGATCCATTTTTTCTTAGCTTCTTCCTTCCTTCTGGTTTCGTCATCCTTTGAATTCTTTTTTAAAGCTCCGCCATTCTTTTTCTTTCCCACGGTAGTGAATCCTTCGTTATCGATTCCTCCGGCTCCTCCGGTTCCTCCGACTCCTCCTCCTCGGTCGTCTGCCATAGATGGAACTTGGCGCTTGTCTCTAGGGACAAAGTAAAAATGCTCCCCTGCAAGTCCGGAGACTTACAGAGGTTCGTGGGATCGCAACTCGACGTCCCCGGGACTAAGCCTCTCTCCCAATAGCAGCAGGGGGGTGAAGTCCAGGCAATCAACCTGAACGATCCCCCCAGGCCGAGAGAGAGGGTACCCGGGTCCTACCTTCTGACGCAGAAACAAGTGCAGCACCGAAGATTTTTATTTTATTTTTTTTAAACCATTCAGTATGGTTGGCAATATAATCTATAGCATGCGCCATACAACTACATTACTTCCCATTCATCCTTATGGTCCAATTTTATTAAAGAGATAATAAAATATAACATAAAAACATATATGCAAACAAAATGCTACAATTAAGTGTATAATTCATACTTAACAAAAAACAAACAAGCAAAAAACAAGAAACTAACTTATAATACAACCAGCTTCTTCCATTTTTTAAATTTCCATATTCCCTCGGCATCAAAGTCTTCACCCTTCCTCAAATCCCACAAATAACAAACATATAATCGACTCATTAAATTTTTTACACATTCATTCACGTCCCACACCTCTCTCTTATAAACATACATATTCCTAGCATCCCATAAAACTTCCTTCAAACAAGTCATCATCAACCACAAAACCCTGTTCTTCCCCTTCACATTCAAACCAAATCCAAACAAAACAAAAGCATATGTCAGGAAACTCAAACCAGTCAGCTCCTTGATTAAATTCCTTAACTTTTTAAACACTTGTTGAGCAAAATCACAGTTCCAAAAAATATGTAAAATACTCTCAGTCCCTCCACAACTCTGCCTCGGACAAACATCACTCCTCACTAAGTCGCGTCTCTTCTGCACCTCTCTTACAGGCAACGCCCCTTGCATACTCAGCCATACCATATCCCTCTGTTTATTAGTCATACCATCCATACTTATATTCTTCCATACTTTCTTCGCCTCTAACGTAGTCAACAAATTTATATCTTCAATCATCTCTTCCCTCCTACAAACCTCTAGCACTTTCTTTTTATTTTTTAAATCACCTACACTCAAACTCGCCAAACCCTTCTTTTTCACAAAACGTTCCATACCCGAATACCACAAAGGACACGTAAAGGCAACAGGTTGACGCAGACTCCTTTCACACCAACCCAAACGACACAACAACCATCCACCCGTATATCTCAACATACCCGCTCCTTTCCCACCCCCATTAAACAATCTCAAAACATTCACTAAAAAATTTAAACCTAAATACAATTCAATATCTGGAAAATTTAAACCCCCATTCATTCTATTTTTCATAACAGACATATGCTTCACTCTTTCCATTTTAACCCCCCAAAGAAACAAATACAAAATCCTATTAATTTTCCGGATTTCTGTATTTGTAGGGGGGAATACATTCCCTACAAAAAGCAAGATGGGCAAAATAACACATTTAATAATTAATATTTTCCCCGAAAAATTTAGTTCCCTCAATTTCCACATATCTGTTTTCCTGATAATCTTATTTTTCACCTCCACCCAATTCTCATGACCATTCAGACTCTCCTCAAATTTTATACCCAACACCTTAATACTATCCACAACTTTTACTCCCAAATCTGCCACAACACATCCATCCCCAAAACACTTCACCTCACATTTATTCCAATTTAATCTAAAAGCAGATGCACCACAAAACAGGTCTGTTAATAATTTGGCTCTCTGTAATTCGGCCTTATTTTCACTAATCACACAAACATCATCCATATAACCAAGAGCTTTCACACATTTCCCACCACATCCAGGAACACTCACCCCTCTCATAAATTTATCTTTCCTAAACAAACAAAGTAGAGGCTCTATGGCACAGATAAACACAGCCGGTGATAGCGGGCATCCTTGCCTCACTCCTGAGCCAATCGAAATCCAATCACTTTCAACCCCATTTACTAATACACGACTCCCAATGTCCACATACAAACTTCTCACAGCATTTACAAAACTATTTGGAAACCCCATTCTCTCAAGAACTCTAAACAAAAAAACATGCGAAAGTCTGTCAAAGGCTTTCTCAAAGTCCAATGAAAGCACACTTATATTCCTCCCTCTCTGCATCCCATCCCACAAAATATCTCTCAATAAACACAAGTTACCAAAAATACTACGCCCAGGCACTCCACACACTTGTTCCTCTTGTACTACCTGATCCACAACACCACTCATCCTCTTAGCTAACAATCTTGCATATCCTTTATAGTCAACATTCAATAAAGTTATCGGTCTCCAATTACGCAAATCATTCTTAGGTCCTTTTTTAAACACTAAAACCACCACCCCTTCTTTCATAGTTTTACTAATTTTACCCAATCCCCACATAAAATTATATACCTCAAACAAATCACTATTTAACACCTCCCAATATTTCACATAAAATTCTACCGGTAACCCATCCCTCCCCGGCGTTTTATTCCTAGCCATACTAAAAATAACATCCTTAACCTCTCCTTCAGAAATCCCTTTATCTAAAGCCCCCCTATCATCTACCCTTATTTCCCCCTCTAATACCCCTAATACTTCCTCTTCCAGACTCATATCTCTCCATTTTTCTTTATATAATTCCTTATAAAAACCCTTAACAACACTCATAACTTCATCCCCACAAACTTCTACACCATTCGAGTCTAACACTCTATCTAAGTCTGTTTTAACATTCACCACCTTTTTAAAGAAAAAGTTTGAACAACTTTCATCTTTCTCCATTACCTCTATTTTAGCCCGATATATAATTCTCTTCCCTCTCTCTCTCAACAAAGCACTCATCTTTTTCCTCTCTTCACACAAATCCTCATCCACATCGAAACCCAGTCTTCTTATTTCATACAACAAATCCAATCTCAAATTACACTCATCATATCTCTTCCTCTTTCTCCTTGCCCATTTATAACTCATTTTTTTAAAAAAAACTTTCACCTTTCCTTTCACCCAGTTCCACCAATCCAATACGCACTTAAATTCACTTTTCCTCTGTTTCCACACAACATACATTTTTTCAAATTTCCCTTTTAACAGGTCATCATCCAGCATACTTACATTCATTTTCCATACTCCTCTTCTATAATTCCTTTCACCCTCAACTTCCAATACACAATGCACACACTCATGGTCAGAGAAACCCACCCGTGATTGAAAATAGTTTTTGACAAGAAATCTTTTTGAAACGAAAACATAATCTAAACGGGAATGTATTCCACCCCTATCAGCATGGAAAGTTGCAGGTATAGGGTCAATTTTACAAATTTTTACAACATCCGACAGGGCATTATTCTGCATGCTCTGCAAAAAAATACTACTCGTGATGTCCATTTTGGCCCCATGTAAATGACAATTTATATCCCAACAACGATGCTAGGAATCCTGCCGGGTAAAAAAAGGTTAAGTTTCTCAAACAATTCTTTTCTTAAGTTTTTGTCCGCCGGGGCATAAATATTAATCACTCTGAAAAGAAAACTTTTAACTTTAACATAAATTATCAGGCACGGCCCAGGTTCAATTACTACATATCTATCAATAATAAACGATTTATTCTTAACAAGAAAACCCACCCCATCGTTTTTGTTAGAAAAAGAAGCAGACCAGAGGGATTCCCCCAATGACCATTCAGTTTTCAAAGGTATTTCTGTTAATCCACATTCCTGTAAACAGAAGAGGTCCCCAGGTCTAGAGGCAATATCCTCCAGTATGGCAGTCCTTCTAGCCTTGTCCTGACAAACCCTCACATTGAGGGAACTCAGTGAAACCTTAAGGAAAGAAAAACACTAAAGAAACACATAACGTCATGAATTTGGCTGCATCTGCATGACCTGTACCATCTGCTCCACCTGCTCGTCCACCAGATATGATGAAGAGTCCCCACTCATGGGACTCAAACGATCAACAGCCAAACCCAAAATAGCAAAGGCATTTTCTGAACTGAAATCAGGCGAAGCAGGTGGAGGTTGCCCACACGGAGGAGTTGCAACCTCAAGTGATTCTGTAGCAGGTTCTCTCTTAGCTCTCTTAGCAGACACCTTGCTCCAGCCATCTTCTTCTGGATTATCTTCCCCAAAAACAAAAGGACCGCCAGAACCCTCTGGAATGACTGGCTCCTCTGAGAGTACACAAGGGGAGGGGACCTCCAGCCCCCGCTGACTTCCCCCTGCTGCCTCCATAGGTTCGGGACCCAGAACCTGATTCTGCGCCTGATTCTGTGAGTGATCATCAATACCCGGCTGGGCATATCCAGGCAGCACTTCTGACTCTGAATCACCACGTTCAGCACAATATGCCTCATAGTTCCCATCCGGCCTACTTGGCTTCCATCTTTTTTCAATCAACTTAGTAGTCTTGCCGAGCGCATCAGCATAACTACGCCCAGGTACCAATATTTTTGGACAATTCCTACACGTATGATCAGTCTTGCCGCACGTGTCGCACTTCCTGGCTTTGTCACAATCGCCCGCCATATGGCCAGGCTCGCCACAGTTCCGGCAACACTGACAAACTGTGCATTCATCAGCTATATGGCCAAAATTAAAGAATTTCCTACAATATTTTGGTTGTCCATCATAATATAAGTAGCCTCTATAACCACCAACCGTGAAATTGGAGGGTGGATGCTTCACACCCCCAATACCATCTGGCGAGGGCGATAATCTGAGCCAGAATCTGTGCTTTCCGGTTGCAACACCCCACCTGTCAAATAGTTTTTGAGGGCCTCTCAGGCTTGTTGAAAATTGTAAAAGAAAAGCTCTTACCAGATCCATTGGCGTAAAAGGGTTGAAAAGATGGACAGTCACAGTTCTCTCCTCCATCAAGTAGGAAGGGAAAATAGAAAACTTATGCATGACGGACGATGAATCTTCCATCTTTATAGCCTTAATCCTTTCGTAGAGATTGCAGCAGATTCCTCCTTCCACCAGGGTTAGATCATAGCGTCCTGACTTCGGAAAGTCTTGTAGGCAAAGAATGTAGGCTAGGTCCAACTTCAGTGTCTTAATGATCACCTCCTCGATCATCGTCTGTCTTCCGATCTGCGGGATGAAGTCTGGCAACACCAGAAAACGCAGTGTGTTCCTCACACCCTGGCGCTCCATTTCTGGAAAAGGCAATGGACGATCGCTTCACGGTTCCCCGGGACTAAGTAGCTCCCCAATAGCAGCAGGGAGGATAAACGCAGGCTATAAACCTACGCCCTCCGAGGAGACGGGTACCCAGGGACTCTCAGCTAGACACAAGCATATTCCTACACTTGATCTAGCCAAAAGGCCGAGAAGCGATCCCTGAGTTACAGAAACAGCATATGAGACAGTGAAAACTATTGCTGCAACAAAGAGAGTTTTTCAATCCAATATATCTATCTTTAAACGGGTATCCTTTTACATTAAGGAGAGCTCCTGATGCACCAAGGGGAGCCCCAATTCTGCAAAATACATGCTTGTGCATGGCAAGCTACACAATGCTACTATGGATTTCATGGAAAGATATGCAAATTAGCTTCCATAAGCCTATGGCAGAAGATGTTAATTTGCATATCATCATTCTAGAAACCAAAAATAATGGATTGTTGCCTACATTCGTAATAACAAGTATGTTTTGAGTGAAAGCGAGAGCATATGAGGCAGATAAAACTACTGCTGCAACAAAGAGAGTTTTTCAATCCAATTTATCTATCTTTAAACCGGTACCCTTTTACATTAAGGAGAGCTCCTGATGCGCCAAGGGGAGCCCCAATTCTGCGAAATACATGATTGTGCATGGCAAGCTACACAATGCTGCTATGGATTTCTGGGAAAGATATGCAAATTAGCTTCCATAGGCCTATGGCAGAAGATGTTAATTTGCATATCATCATTCTAGAAACCAAAAATAATGGATTGTTGCCTACATTAGTAATAACAAGTATGTTTTGAGTAAAAGCGAGAGCATATGAGACAGATAAAACTACTGCTGCAACAAAGAGACTTGCTCAATCCAATATATCTATCTTTAAACGGGTACCCTTTTACATTAAGGAGAGCTCCTGATGCACCTAGGGGAGCCCGAATTCTGCGAAATACATGATTGTGCATGGCAAGCTACACAATGCTACTATGGATTTCTGGGAAAGATATGCAAATTAGCTTCCATAAGCCTATGGCAGAAGATGTTAATTTGCATATCATCATTCTAGAAACCAAAAATAATGGATTGTTGTCTACATTCGTAATAACAAGTATGTTTTGAGTGAGAGTGAAAACTAGAGGGAGACCATATGAGACAGAGAAAACTATTGCTACAACAAAGAGAGTTACTCAATCCAATTTATCTATCTATAAACGGGTACCCTTTTACATTAAGGAGAGCTCCTGATGCACCAAGGGGAGCCCCAATTCTGCGAAATACATGATTGTGCATGGCAAGCTACACAATGCTACTATGGATTTCTGGGAAAGATATGCAAATTAGCTTCCATAAGCCTATGACAGAAGATGTTAATTTGCATATCATCATTCTAGAAACCAAAAATAATGGATTGTTGCCTACATTAGTAATAACAAGTATGTTTTGAGTGAACGCAAGAGCATATGAGACAGATAAAACTACTGCTGAAACAAAGAGAGTTTCTCAATCCAATATATCTATCTTTAAACGGGTACCCTTTTATAAGAAGGAGAGCTCCTGATGCACCTAGGGGAGCCCCAATTCTGCGAAATACATGATTGTGCATGGCAAGCTACACATTTCTACTATGGATTTCTGGGAAAGATATGCAAATTAGCTTCCATAAGCTTATGGCAGAAGATGTTAATTTGCATATCATCATTCTAGAAACCAAAAATAATGGATTGTTGTCTACATTCGTAATAACAAGTATGTTTTGAGTGAGAGTGAAAACTAAATTGGGTTCGAACACAATTTTATTAACGAAAAAACAAATACAAAATGGTGAAACCAATTTTTTGTAAAATGATAAATAAATAAGACACATAATATAAATTGAAACACATAATAAACAAAATATTACCATCATCACATAAATACACATAATATAACTTTCCAAACAAAATATTATTATCATCACATAACTAATACCACATTACATGATTCAAAAACTCTTCCTACGTTTTCCCCTTTTTTCTCTTTCATCATCTTCTATTTCCTCAACAATATAATCCACAATTTTCCTAGAAAAAAACTTCTCAATTTTCCTTTCTTCCCCTTTCACAAAATGCTGATTTTTAACAAAAACACCCTCAGATATTTCAGTATCTTGCATTCCCACAACACCTTTTCTCTGTACTATCTTATATCTTCCTTTTTTAGTAACTTGTTGTAAATCTATAACATGCAACTTTTCTTTCTCCTTCACAGATTTTACCACAAAACTTTCCTCTGCAACTTTTTTATTAACACTTTTAACTATTTCTTTCTTTTCTTCATTTTTATTAAACTTCTTCATAATTTCCCAATAACAAAAACCTTTCTTTTTACCTATACATATTCTCCCATCAATCAAATTAAGTCCATCTCTGCACCAAACAAGAAATCTTCTTTTACCATTCCAAATACCGACAGAGTTCAAAAAGTTCTTTTCAAACTGTACAATAAGTCCATAACTTTCAAGAAAGACCTGAATTTCACCGATCTCCACAAACGGGTCTTCCATCTCAATTACCATCTTCCTCGGAATATCCAAACAGGAAACAAAAACATCAATCTTTGAAAAACGAAACCTTACTTTATTCCAAGCGGAAAAAAAGTCCAAGCATCTCTTCTCAGAACTCAAAGTCACATCAAAGGATCTTTTCCTCATGTCTCTTTGCATACAAAAAATCTCGTCTTTGCCGATTCCTCCAAAACGATCCAAGAAATCCAGAACATAGTCCTCGTCCCAGGTTCTCTCAAGGTCTCCCTTGCAAATAAACCGCAAGCAGTTCTTCTTCTTTGCCAAATCCATCTCCAAGACGTTAACAGTCTTTCCACAGGAACTTAAATCCAGGTCCTTTCTGCAGTTCTGCAGACTGCCCCCTGCAGCTATGTGCAGTGACAGAAGGGGGGATCGCCTCGGGACTAATCCATTCCCCCAATAGCAGCAGGAGATTCAACCACGGCTATGAACCGTAACCTGCACTCCAGGCCGAGGGTCTGGGTACCCGGGGCACCTCCGGCCAAGATCTCGTGTATCCCTACACTCGATCTTAGCCAAAAGGCCGAGAAGCGATCCCTTGGTTACAGCAACAGCATATGAGACAGGGAAAACTATTGCTGCAACAAAGAGAGTTACACAATCCAATTTATCTATCTTTAAACGGGTACCCTTTTAAATTAAGGAGAGCTCCTGATGCACCAAGCAGAGCCCCAAATCTGCGAAATGCATGATTGTACATGGCAAGCTACACAATGCTACTATGGATTTCTGGGAAAGATATGCAAATTAGCTTCCATAAGCCTATGGCAGAAGATGTTAATTTGCATATCATCATTCTAGAAACCAAAAATAATGGATTGTTACCTACATTAGTGATAACAAGTATGTTTTGAGTGAAAGCGAGAGCATATGAGACAGATAAAACTACTGCTGCAACAAAGAGCATTTCTCAATCCAATATATCTATCTTTAAACGGGTACCCTTTTACATTAAGGAGAGCTCCTGATGTACCAAGGGGAGCCCCAATTCTGCGAAATACATGATTGTGCAAGGCAAGCTACACAATGCTACTAAGGATTTCTGGGAAAGATATGCAAATTTGTTACCATAAGCATATGGCAGAGGATGTTAATTTGCATATCATCATTCTAGAAACCAAAAATAATGGATTGTTGTCTACATTCGTAATAACAAGTATGTTTTGAGTGAGAGTGAAAACTAGAGGGAGACCATATGAGACAGAGAAAACTATTGCTGCAACAAAGAGAGTTACTCAATCCAATTTAGCTATCTTTAAACGGGTACCCTTTTACATTAAGGAGAGCTCCTGATGCACCAAGCGGAGCCCCAAATCTGCAAAATGCATGATTGTACATGGCAAGCTACACAATGCTACTATGGATTTCTGGGAAAGATATGCAAATTAGCTTCCATAAGGCATGGCAGAAGATGTTAATTTGCATATCATCATTCTAGAAACCAAAAATAATGGATTGTTGCCTACATTAATGATAACAAGTATGTTTTGAGCGTAAGCAAGAGCATATGAGAGAGATAAAACTACTGCTGCAACAAAGAGAGTTTCTCTATCCAATATATCTATCTTTAAACGGGTACCCTTTTACAATTTGGAGAGCTCCTGATGCACCTAGGGGAGCCCCAATTCTGCGAAATACATGATTGTGCATGGCAAGCTACACAATTCTACTATGGTATTCTGGGAAAGATATGCAAATTAGCTTCCATAAGCCTATGGCAGAAGATGTTAATTTGCATATCATCATTCTAGAAACCCAAAATAATGGATTGTTGTCTACATTCGTAATAACAAGAATGTTTTGAGTGAGAGTGAAAACTAGAGGGAGACCATATGAGACAGAGAAAACTATTGCTGCAACAAAGAGCATTACTCAATCCAAATTATCTATCTTTAAACGGGTACCCTTTTACATTAAGGAGAGCTCCTGATGCACCTAGGGGAGCCCCAATTCTGTGAAATACATGCTTGTGCATGGCAATCTACACAATGCTACTATGGATTTCTGGGAAAGATATGCAAATTAGCTTCCATAAGCATATGGCAGAAGATGTTAATTTGCATATCATCATTCTAGAAACCAAAAATAATGGATTGTTGACAACATTCGTAATAACAAGTATGTTTTGAGTGAGAGTGAAAACTAGAGGGAGGGTTCCAACATAACTTTATTAACGAAAAAACAAAAACAGAAGAATGGAACCAATTTTTGTAAAAATAATAAATAAATAAAACACATAACATAGAAATTGAAACACAGTTTATAACTTTCCAAAACAAATATTATTATCGTCATATGACTAATACCATTTATTAGACTTTCATATTACATCAACACAATTTAACTAAATCTCACATTTTTCCGTCCTTTCTTCCAAACATAATATGACATTTTCAACATCTTTTCTCTACTCACTTCCATTTCCGGAGGTATCTCTGAAGGAAAATCTTTTTGATCAAACGGATGAACATCATTTTGTCTAAAAAACTCTTCTTTATTTACACCTAGTTGTTTTCTAACAACCCTAAAGAAGCTAGGCAGATTAGCTCCACCTCTAACTGCTTCCTCCATTTCTCTTTATTTTCTCATTATGCTCCTTTTCTAATTCTACCTCGTTTTTTTTTACTTCTTCTCTTATTTCTCTTACTGCTCTTTTAATTTCTGACTCATCTATCTTGTCTTTACCATTTTTCTCAGGCCCTTTTCTTTTTTGTCTCTTTTCCTTAGCTTCTGGTTTCTCTTTCTTTTTAGAACATGCAGCATATAAATGACCAGACTCACCACACAGGTTACATTTCTTTTCATTTTTACAATCTCTAGACAAATGACCCTCCTCTTCACATTTAGAACACCATAAATAAGTACAGTCCTCTTTTTTGTGCCCATATTTCTTGCATTTCCTGCAAAAGTCCAACATCCCATTAAAAAACAAATCACCATTCACCACACCAATTTTAAAGCGACCAGGTGGAAAAACAATATCCCCCCCAGAGTCCTCTTTAAACTGTACATTAAATCTCCATTTTGTCATCCAAAGTCCGTATTTGTTAAACACTTTCCCGACCAACAGAACTTTTTCGCAATACCTTTTCAGGAAAGCGTCAATGTCTTCCACAGGAACATAGGGGCTGTACATTTGCACAGTCACCATTCTCTCTTTCCTTGGATAATGCGGTATTACCCGAACACCACTCAAAGTCGAACTTAAAGCAAACTGCTCCAACTTCTTCATCACGGCGTGACAAATGTCCTCCGAAATGAAGACTACATCATAGACTCCTCTCCTCGGGAACTCCAGCATGGACAGGACCAACTCCTTGCGGCCGCCGATCAACCCAAACAGGATCTCCTCGACCAGGAAAGACAGCCCCTTCTCCTTTTTCTGTGCGTCCTCCAGCAGAAAGCAGATGCCATTCTTGATTTTCTCATAGGCAGGAACATCACTCCGGACAGCAGCCTGGACCTCCATCTCCGCCATCGAAAAGCCGGACACCACAGGATCAAAATGCGCCCTTCACCCACTTGTTCAGTGGGCAGGTAGGTGATCGCTCCTCGTTGCCTGTGGACTAAGCCTCCTGCCCTATAGCAGCAAAGGTTAAGACACTGGCTATCAACCAGTGCCCGCTCATAAGGCCGAGCAGTAGGGTACCCCAGGCACCTTCTGACCAAGACCCAGCGTATTCCTACACCCGATCCTAGGCAAAAGGCGGAGAAGCGATCCCTAGGTTACAGCAACAGCATATGAGACAGGGAAAACTATTGCTGCAACAAAAAGAGTTACTCAATCCAATTTATCTATCTTTAAACGGGTACCCTTTTACATTAAGGAGAGCTCCTGATGCACCAAGGGGAGCCCAAATTCTTCGAATTACATGCTAGTGCATTGCAAGCTACACAATGCTACTATGGATTTCTGGGAAAGATATGCAAATTAGCTTTCATAAGCCTATGGCAGAAGATGTTAATTTGCATATCATCATTCTAGAAACCAAAAATAATGGATTGTTGCCTACATTAGTAATAACAAGTATGTTTTGAGTGAAAGCGAGAGCACATGAGACAGATAAAACTACTGCTGCAACAAAGAGAGTTACTCAATCCAATTTATCTATCTTTAAACGGGTACCCTTTTTCATTAAGGAGAGCTCCTGATGCACCTAGGGGAGCCCCAATTCTGTGAAATACATGCTTGTGCATGGCAAGCTACACAATGCTACTATGGATTTCTGGGAAAGATATTCAAATTAGCTTCCATAAGCCTATGGCAGAAGATGTTAATTTGCATATCATCATTCTAGAAACCAAAAATAATGGATTGTTGTCTACATTCGTAATAACAAGTATGTTTTGAGTGAGAGTGAAAACTAGAGGGAGACCATATGAGACAGAGAAAACTATTGCTACAACAAAGAGAGTTACTCAATCCAATTTATCTATCTTTAACCACCTCCGGACCGCCTAACGCAGATTCGCGTTCCGGAGGTGGCAGCCCTGCGCTCAGCGACGCATATACGCGTCATCTCACGTGAGCCGGGATTTCCTGTGAACGCGCACACATAGGCGCGCGCGCTCACAGGAACGGAAGGTAAGAGAGTTGATCTCCAGCCTGCCAGCGGCGATCGTTCGCTGGCAGGCTGGAGATGTGTTTTTTTTAACCCCTAACAGGTATATTAGACGCTGTTTTGATAACAGCGTCTAATATACCTGCTACCTGGTCCTCTGGTGGTCCCCTTTGTTTGGATCGACCACCAGAGGACACAGGTAGCTCAGTAAAGTAGCACCAAGCACCACTACACTACACTACGCCCCCCCCGTCACTTATTAACCCCTTATTAGCCCCTGATCACCTCTGATCACCCCATATAGACTCCCTGATCACCCCCCTGTCATTGATTACCCCCCTGTCATTGATCACACCCCTGTAAAGCTCCATTCAGATGTCTGCATGATTTTTACGGATCCACTGATAGATGGATCGGATCTGCAAAACGCATACAGACATCTGAATAAAGCCTTACAGGGGCGTGATCAATGACTGTGGTGATCACCCCATATAGACTCCCTGATCCCCCTCCTGTCATTGATTACCCCCCTGTCATTGATCACACCCCTGTAAAGCTCCATTCAGATGTCCGCATGATTTTTACGGATCCACTGATTGATGGATCGGATCCGCAAAACGCATACGGACATCTGAATGGAGCCTTACAGGGGCGTGATCAATGACTGTGGTGATCACCCCATATAGACTCCCTGATCACCCCCCTGTCATTGATTACCCCCCTGTAAGATCCATTCAGATGTCCGCATGATTTTTACGGATCCACTGATAGATGGATCGGATCCGCAAAACGCATACGGACTTCTGAATAAAGCCTTACAGGGGCGTGATCAATGACTGTGGTGATCACCCCATATAGACTCCCTGATCACCCCCCTGTCATTGATTACCCCCCTGTCATTGATCACACCCCTGTAAAGCTCCATTCAGATGTCCGCATGATTTTTACGGATCCACTGATTGATGGATCGGATCCGCAAAACGCATACGGACATCTGAATGGAGCCTTACAGGGGCGTGATCAATGACTGTGGTGATCACCCCATATAGACTCCCTGATCACCCCCCTGTCATTGATTACCCCCCTGTAAGATCCATTCAGATGTCCGCATGATTTTTACGGATCCACTGATAGATGGATCGGATCCGCAAAACGCATACGGACGTCTGAATAAAGCCTTACAGGGGCGTGATCAATGACTGTGGTGATCACCCCATATAGACTCCCTGATCACCCCCCTGTCATTGATTACTCCCCTGTCATTGATCACACCCCTGTAAAGCTCCATTCAGATGTCCGCATGATTTTTACGGATCCACTGATTGATGGATCGGATCCGCAAAACGCATACGGACATCTGAATGGAGCCTTACAGGGGCGTGATCAATGACTGTGGTGATCACCCCATATAGACTCCCTGATCACCCCCCTGTCATTGATTACCCCCCTGTAAGATCCATTCAGATGTCCGCATGATTTTTACGGATCCACTGATAGATGGATCGGATCCGCAAAACGCATACGGACGTCTGAATAAAGCCTTACAGGGGCGTGATCAATGACTGTGGTGATCACCCCATATAGACTCCCTGATCACCCCCCTGTCATTGATTACCCCCCTGTCATTGATCACACCCCTGTAAAGCTCCATTCAGATGTCCGCATGATTTTTACGGATCCACTGATAGATGGATCGGATCCGCAAAATGCATACGGACATCTGAATGGAGCCTTACAGGGGTGTGATCAATGACTGTGGTGATCACCCCATATAGACTCCCTGATCACCCCCCTGTCATTGATTACCCCCCTGTAAGATCCATTCAGATGTCCGCATGATTCTTACGGATCCACTGATAGATGGATCGGATCCGCAAAACGCATACGGACGTCTGAATAAAGCCGTACAGGGGCGTGATCAATGACTGTGGTGATCACCCCATATAGACTCCCTGATCATTCCCCTGTCATTGATTACCCCCCTGTCATTGATCACACCCCTGTAAAGCTCCATTCAGATGTCCGCATGATTTTTACGGATCCACTGATAGATGGATCAGATCCTCAAAACGCATACGGACATCTGAATGGAGCCTTACAGGGGCGTGATCAATGACTGTGGTGATCACCCCATATAGACTCCCTGATCACCACCCTGTCATTGATTACCCCCCTGTCATTGATCACCCCCCCTGTCAGGCTGCATTCAGATGTCCGTATGATTTTTACGGATCCACGGATACATGGATCGGATCCGCAAAACACATACGGACATCTGAATGGAGCCTTATAGGGGGGTGATCAATGACAGGGGGGTGATCACCCCATATAGACTCCCTGATCACCCCCCTGTCATTGATCACCCCCCTGTCATTGATCACCCCCCTGTCCTTGATCACCCCCCTGTAAGGCTCCATTCAGACATTTTTTTGGCCCAAGTTAGCGGAAATAATTTTTTTTTTCTTACAAAGTCTCATATTCCACTAACTTGTGTCAAAAAATAAAATCTCACATGAACTCACCATACCCCTCACGGAATCCAAATGCGTAAAATTTTTTAGACATTTATATTCCAGACTTCTTCTCACGCTTTAGGGCCCCTAGAATGCCAGGGCAGTATAAATACCCCACATGTGACCCCATTTCGGAAAGAAGACACCCCAAGGTATTCCATGAGGGGCATATTGAGTCCATGAAAGATTGAAATTTTTGTCCCAAGTTAGCGGAAAGGGAGACTTTGTGAGAAAAAAATAAATAAAATCAATTTCCGCTAACTTGTGCCAAAAAAAAAAAAATTCTATGAACTCGCCATGCCCCTCATTGAATACCTTGGGGTGTCTTCTTTCCAAAATGGGGTCACATGTGGGGTATTTATACTGCCCTGGCATTCTATGGGCCCTAAAGCGTGAGAAGAAGTCTGGGATCCAAATGTCTAAAAATGCCCTCATAAAAGGAATGTGGGCCCCTTTGCGCATATAGGCTGCAAAAAAGTGCCACACATGTGGTATCTCCGTACTCAGGAGAAGTTGGGGAATGTGTTTTGGGGTGTCATTTTACATATACCCATGCTGGGTGAGAGAAATATCTTGGCAAAAGACAACTTTTCCCATTTTTTTATACAAAGTTGGCATTTGACCAAGATATTTATCTCACCCAGCATGGGTATATGTAAAATGACACCCCAAAACACATTCCCCAACTTCTCCTGAATACGGCGATACCACATGTGTGACACTTTTTTGCAGCCTAGGTGGGCAAAGGGGCCCACATTCCAAAGAGCACCTTTCGGATTTCACAGGTCATTTCACAGGTTGTCACAGGTTAGTGGAAAATGATGATTTTTTTTTTATTTTTTTTTCTTACAAAGTCTCATATTCCACTAACTTGTGACAAAAAATAAAAACTTCCATCAACTCACTATGCCCATCAGCGAATACCTTGGGGTGTCTTCTTTCTAAAATGGGGTCACTTGTGGGGTAGTTATACTGCCCTGGCATTCTAGGGGCCCAAATGTGTGGTAAGGAGTTTGAAATCAAATTCTGTAAAAAATGACCAGTGAAATCCGAAAGGTGCTCTTTGGAAT
Source organism: Bufo bufo (assembly GCF_905171765.1). Classification (NCBI taxonomy): domain Eukaryota; kingdom Metazoa; phylum Chordata; class Amphibia; order Anura; family Bufonidae; genus Bufo; species Bufo bufo. The sequence continues at coordinate 280,830,830 of NC_053393.1, read as the reverse complement.
ATGGGCCCCTTTGCCCACCTAGGCTGCAAAAAAGTGTCACACATCTGGTATTTCCGTATTCAGGAGAAGTTGGGGAATGTGTTTTGGGGTGTCATTTTACATATACCCATGCTGGGTGAGAGAAATATCTTGGCAAAAGACAACTTTTCCCATTTTTTATACAAAGTTGGCATTTGACCAAGATATTTATCTCACCCAGCATGGGTATATGTAAAATGGCACCCCAAAACACATTCCCCAACTTCTCCTGAATACGGAGATACCAGATGTGTGACACTTTTTTGCAGCCTAGGTGGGCAAAGGGGCCCATATTCCAAAGAGCACCTTTCGGATTTCACTGGTCATTTTTTACAGAATTTGATTTCAAACTCCTTACCACACATTTGGGCCCCTAGAATGCCAGGGCAGTATAACTACCCCACAAGTGACCCCATTTTAGAAAGAAGACACCCCAAGGTATTCGCTGATGGGCATAGTGAGTTCATGGAAGTTTTTATTTTTTGTCACAAGTTAGTGGAATATGAGACTTTGTAAGAAAAAAAAAAAAATCATCATTTTCCGCTAACTTGTGACAAAAAATAAAAAGTTCTATGAACTCACTATGCCCATCAGTGAATACCTTAGGGTGTCTACTTTCCGAAATGGGGTCATTTGTGGGGTGTTTGTACTGTCTGGTTATTGTAGAACCTCAGGAAACATGACAGGTGCTCAGAAAGTCAGAGCTGCTTCAAAAAGCGGAAATTTACATTTTTGTACCATAGATTGTAAACGCTATAACTTTTACCCAAACCATTTTTTTTTTACCCAAACATTTTTTTTTTATCAAAGACATGTAGAACAATAAATTTAGAGAAAAATTTATATATGGATGTCGTTTTTTTTTGCAAAATTTTACCACTGAAAGTGAAAAATGTCATTTTTTTGCAAAAAAATCGTTAAATTTCGATTAATAACAAAAATAGTAAAAATGTCAGCAGCAATGAAATACCACCAAATGAAAGTTCTATTAGTGAGAAGAAAAGGAGGTAAAATTCATTTGGGTGGTAAGTTGCATGACCGAGCAATAAACGTTGAAAGTAGTGTAGGTCAGAAGTGTAAAAAGTGGCCTGGTCTTTCAGGGAGTTTAAGCACTGGGGGCTGAGGTGGTTAAACGGGTACCCTTTTTCATTAAGGAGAGCTCCTGATGCACCTAGGGGAGCCCCAATTCTGTGAAATACATGCTTGTGCATGGCAAGCTACACAATGCTACTATGGATTTCTGGGAAAGATATGCAAATTAACTTCCATAAGCCTATGGCAGAAGATGTTAATTTGCATATCATCATTCTAGAAACCAAAAATAATGGATTGTTGACAACATTCGTAATAACAAGTATGTTTTGAGTGAAAGCAAGAGCATATGAGACAGATAAAACTACTGCTGCAACAAAGAGAGTTTCTCAATCCAATATATCTATCTTTAAACGGGTAACCTTTTACAGTAAGGAGAGCTCCTGATGCACCTAGGGGAGCCCCAATTCTGCAAAATACATGATTGTGTATGGCAAGCTACACAATGCTACTATGGATTTCTGGGAAAGATATGCAAATTAGCTTCCATAAGCCTATGGCAGAGGATGTTAATTTGCATATCATCATTCTAGAAACTAAAAATAATGGATTGTTGTCTATATTCGTAATAACAAGTATGTTTTGAGTGAGAGTGAAAACTAGAGAGAGGGTTTCAACATAACTTTATTAACAGAGAAAAAAAACAAATACAGAAGAATGAAACCAATTTTTTGTAAAATAATAATAATAAATAAATAAAACACATAACATATAAATTGAAACACATAGTATATAACTTTCCAAAACAAATATTATTATCGTCACATGACTAATACCATTAATTAGACTTTCATATTACATCAACACAATTTAACTAAATCTCACATTTTTCTGTCCTTTCTTCCAAACATAATATTACATTTTCAGCATATTTCCTCTACTCACTTCCATTTCCGGAGGTATCTCCGAAGGAAAATCTTTTTGATCAAACGGATGAACATTATTTTGTCTAAAAAACTCTTCTTTATTTACACCTAGTTGTCTTCTAACAACCCTAAAGAAGCTGGGCAGATTAGCTCCACCTCTGACTGCTTCCTCCATTTCTCTCTCTATTTTCTCACCATGCTCTTTTTCTAATTCTGCCTCAGTTTTTTTAACTTCTTTTCTTATTTCTCTTACTGCTCTTTTAATTTCTGACTCATCTATCTTGTCTTTACCATTTTTCTCAGGCCCTTTTCTTTTTTGTCTCTTTTCCTTAGCTTCTGGTTTCTCTTTCTTTTTAGAACATGCAGCATATAAATGACCAGACTCACCACACAGGTTACATTTCTTTTCATTTTTACAATCTCTAAACAAATGACCCTCCTCTTCACATTTAGAACACCATACATAAGTAGAGTCCTGTTTTTTGTGCCCATATTTCTTGCATTTCCTGCAAAAGTCCAACATCCCATTAAAAAACAAATCACCATTCACCACACCAATTTCAAAGCGACCAGGAGGAAAAACAATATCCCCCCTAGAGTCCTCTTTAAACTGTACATTAAATCTCCATTTTGTCATCCAAAGTCCGTATTTGTTAAACACTTTCCCGACAAACAGAACTTTTTCGCAATACCTTTTCAGGAAAGCGTCAATGTCTTCCACAGGAACATAGGGGCTGTACATTTTCACAATCACCATTCTCTCTTTCCTTGGATAATGCGGTATTACCCGAACACCACTCAAAGTCGAACTTAAAGCAAACTGCTCCATCTTCTTCATCACGGCGTGACAAATGTCCTCCGAAATGAAGACTACATCATAGACTCCTCTCCTCGGGAACTCCAGCATGGACAGGACCAACTCCTTGCGGCCGCCGATCAACCCAAACAGGATCTCCTCGACCAGGAAAGATAGCCCCTTCTCCTTTTTCTGTGCGTCCTCCAGCAGAAAGCGGATGCCATTCTTGATTTTCTCATAGGCAGGAACATCACTCCGGACAGCAGCCTGGACCTCCATCTCCGCCATCGAAAAGCCGGACACCACAGGATCAAAATGCGCCCTTCACCCACTTGTTCAGTGGGCAGGTAGGTAATCGCTCCTCGTTGCCTGGGGACTAAGCCTCCTGCCCTATAGCAGCAAAGGTTAAGACAGTGGCTATCAAGCAGTGCCCGCTCCTAAGGCCGAGCAGTCGGGTACCCCAGGCACCTTCTGACCAAGACCCAGCGTATTCCTACACCCGATCCTAGGCAAAAGGCGGAGAAGCGATCCCTAGGTTACAGCAACAGCATATGAGACAGGGAAAACTATTGCTGCAACAAAAAGAGTTACTCAATCCAATTTATCTATCTTTAAACGGGTACCCTTTTACATTAAGGAGAGCTCCTGATGCACCAAGGGGAGCCTCAATTCTGCGAAATACATGATTGTGCATGGCAAGCTACACAATGCTACTATGGATTTCTGGGAAAGATATGCAAATTAGCTTCCATAAGCCTATGGCAGAGGATGTTAATTTGCATATCATCATTCAAGAAACCAAAAATAATGGATTGTTGTCTACATTCGTAATAACAAGTATGTTTTGAGTGAGAGTGAAAACTAGAGGGAGACCATATGAGAGAGAAAACTATTGCTGCAACAAAGAGAGTTACTCAATCCAATTTATCTATCTTTAAACGGGTACCCTTTTACATTAAGGAGAGCTCCTGATGCACCAAGGGGAGCCTCAATTCTGCAAAATACATGCTTGTGCATGGCAAGCTACACAATGCTACTATGGATTTCTGGGAAAGATATGCAAATTAGCTTCCATAAGCCTATGGTAGAAGATGTTAATTTGCATATCCTCATTCTAGAAACCAAAAATAATGGATTGTTGCCTACATTAGTAATAACAAGTATGTTTTGAGTGAAAGCGAGAGCATATGAGACAGATAAAACTACTGCTGCAACAAAGAGAGTTTCTCAATCCAATATATCTATCTTTAAACGGGTACCCTTTTACATTAAGGAGAGCTCCTGATGCACCAAGCTGAGCCCCAATTCTGCGAAATGCTTATTTGTGCATGGCAAGCTACACAATGCTACTATAAATTTCTGGGAAAGATATGCAAATTAGCTTTCATAAGCCTATGGCAGAAGATGTTAATTTGCATATCATCATTCTAGAAACGAAAAATAATGGATTGTTGACAACATTCGTAATAACAAGTATGTTTTGAGTGAAAGCAAGAGCATATGAGACAGATAAAACTACTGCTGCAACAAAGAGAGTTTCTCAATCCAATTTATCTATCTTTAAGCGGGTACCCTTTTTCATTAAGGAGAGCTCCTGATGCACCTAGGGGAGCCCCAATTCTGTGAAATACATGCTTGTGCATGGCAAGCTACACAATGCTACTATGGATTTCTGGGAAAGATATGCAAATTAGCTTCCATAAGCCAATGGCAGAAGATGTTAATTTGCATATCATCATTCTAGAAACCAAAAATAATGGATTGTTGTCTACATTCGTAATAACAAGTATGTTTTGACTGAGAGTGAAAACTAGAGGGTTTCAACACAATTTTATTAATCAGAGAAACATAAATAAGTATGACAACTGTGGTAAAAATTGCAGACATAAATATAAATAAGGATAAAACTTGAGGACATAATCACTACTGTGCAATGGAATTCCATAAAGACAAACACCACATTGTTGTTGCTTCCTTTTGACTAAAGTACTTTTTGTCTCTCAAATAATAAATATACATTTCGCTTAGAGCAATTTTAATACAATCATTAGAATTAATAAGATCATGTTTAAAAATTAAAATATTTCTGACTTTCCATAAGGCACTTTTAAAACAATTAATAATTGCCCAACATAAAATCTGCTGCTTTGGGCTAGGGCAAGTAAAAAGACCATAAAAAATACACTCAAAATTTAGATCTTTTAAACCACATATCCATTTTAAAAGTGGGCTCATCTTTCTCCATATCTCCTGTGCGAAAGAACAATTCCAGAAGAGGCGCATGACTGACTCATCGTCTCCACATCTCTGTCTCGGACACCTGGCTCTCGCCACCAGTCCTCGCCTATGTTGGAACTCACGAGTAGGGAGGCACTGGTGGACGATTGCCCAGGCAAGGTCTTTGTGAACGTTTGCTAAGAATTTCCCGAAAACATTGCGCCATACCGTCTTAGACCTTACTTGCGAAAGATTTGAAACAGTCAGCACCTCCTCCTTTTCCCTGCAAATCAATGAGACCTTCTTCTGGTCCCCCAAAATGTCAGGCTCCAGTTCTTGGAGCCCCAAGAGCCTGACAGTTTTCTCAAGTACAGCATAATGCCTTGGGGGACACAGGAGCACAGGAGAGTCTAGAGGGATTCTAAACCATCTTTTAAAAACCATTCCCGCAGCATATTTTAAAAAATAACTAAAAGTGCCCTTGGAATTATACAATCTAAAACAAAAACAGAAATATTTAATATAAAAGAAGGTAAAAAGGTTCGGCACATCTCTTCCCCCGTTATATTTATTTTTATACATTAATTCCCTCCTTAACTTTTCCATCTTTGACCCCCATAAAAAAGTAAAACACAATCTAGTTAGCTTTTTAATGTACAAAGATGAAGGAGGGAACACCATTGCCACATATAACATTATAGGAATTAAAACCGCCTTTATTATTAAAACCTTCCCTTCCATATTTAAATTCCTTAAATTCCACATTAAAATTTTCTTTTCCATTTTACCTATTGCCAAATCCCAATTTAAAATCCCATCGTTAGCTTGGTTAAAAGTTATCCCTAAAATCTTAATACTGTCCTGCTGCATGTTAACTCCAGGAGTTATGGAGGTGTCCCAGGAACCAATATTAAAACAGTCGCATTTATCTATATTAAGTTTAAAACCAGAAGCCTCACAAAAAAAAGTTGTAGTCCTAAAGGCTCTACGCAGGGATGGAGAGTCTGAGCAAAAAATTGTTATGTCATCCATGTAGCCCAAAACTTTGACCCGGTCTCCCCTCCCTCCCGGTATTGGCACTCCCCTAACGAACTTATCCCTCCTGAGGAGTGCCAACAGGGGCTCTATTGCACAGATAAAAAGGAGAGGAGACAAAGGGCATCCCTGTTTAACCCCAGATAAAAGTGGCACTTCTTTTGTTAAAAAACCATTAATAGAAATTTGGCTAAAACAAGACTGGTATAAAAGCTTAATACGACTTAAAATTTTATCAGGGACAGCTAACTTTTTGAGAACAAGGAAAAGGTATTCATGGGACACTCGGTCGAACGCCTTTTCAAAGTTTAGGGATAAAATAACTAAATTTTGGCTTCTTTCTTTAAAATACCATATAATATCTCGTAAAATATTTAGGGATTCGGCAATGGATCTACCTGGCACCCCACACACTTGACTAGGATTAATAATTTTATGTATAAAAGGTTTAAAACGCATAGCAAGTAATTTGGCCAGGACTTTATAATCAACGTTTAATAATGTAATGGGGCGCCAGTTTTTAAGACTATTCCTGTCTCCTTTTTTAAAAATTAGGGACACTATACCCTGTCTCCAAGAGGGGGGTAGTTCGTTAGTGATAAAAACTAAGTAAAACTAAGTAAATCATCCTTTAAAATGTTCCAAAAAGCTAGATAAAATTCAATAGGTAGACCATCTACTCCGGGGGCTTTACCATTAGAAAAACTTTTAAAAACAACTAAAAGTTCCTCTAAAATAATATCCCGAGTTAAAACTTCCTGGTCTAAAAGATCTAGCTTAAAATCAAGGGAATTAAGAACATCTTCTAAAAAGGATGAATCAATATTTTTCTTAGCAAAGAGTGACTGATAAAAGTTAAAAGCTGCGTCTAACATACCATTCATTGTGGACTCACCTTCTAGGTTCTGGATTGCCTCGCGTTTATCCATCACCTTTTTAAAGAAAAACCTAGAACATTTCTCACCTTCTTCCAAGTATTGTACATGTGAGTTAAAAATTATTTGTTTTCCTTTATCGTCCATAGCTTTTTTTATTTCAGTTTTAACTTTTACAATATCATCAGTCACATCCATACCAATTTCTTTTAATTTAAAAAACACATGCAACCGCTTATTTAAAACATAGTACCACTTCTTTCTCTCTCTGGCCTTCCTCTTACCTGCTTCTAAAAAAAACTTTTTGATTTTAGGTTTGATACCTTCCCACCAGTGCAGCATGGTCTGATTTAGTGGTCTCTGGGACTGCCACAACTGGTAGGAAACCACAAACTCCTCTTTTATCCCAGGGTCCTCAAGAAGTGTAACATTCAACCTCCAGGGACCCTGTTTAGTTTTTAACTCTCCTTCTAGTTCCAGCTTTACTGAGAGGAGTTTGTGGTCAGAGAAAATATTGGTCAAGACGGTACAGCTTTTGGGAATAAAAGCATTTGAGACAAAAATAAAATCAATTCTGGAACTTACCCTCCCGCTGGACCACGTAGGGGCAAGGTCAGACGGCGAGAGTTCCTTCCAACAGTCTTTCAACCTAAAATCTTCTAAAATATGCTTCAGCAGGTAAGAGGTACGGTCACCAGAGGTGGCACTCCCCCCTTGTCGGCGTTCTCCATCACGTAGACAATTAAAATCTCCACCAACCAACAAAGGGGAAGCGCCAACACAGAATAAAGGTAAAATTTCAAATAATTCGGCTCTCTCTTGTTTTGCGGGTGGTGCATATACATTTAAAACACGAATAGTAAAACCTTTAAAAGATAAATAAACTAAAATTGCTCTACCCGGCATAATTTCTAAAACAGATTGTATTACGATTTGGTGGTTATGACATAATAAACCCACTCCAGCAGAACGACAATCGTTTGCGCCTGACCAAACCGAGGAGCCCAATGTCCAATCTTTTTTCAGTTTTACATATTCTAAATCACTCTTAATCCCGCATTCTTGTAACAAGCAAATATCAAAGTTCACAGTCTCCAAATAGGCAAACAAAGCAGCCCTGCGCACAGAGCTCTTTAGAGATCTCACATTGAGTGAGACCACATTGATGGGGATAACCATTAAGTATCAAAGTCCGATTCAGGTGAGCTGAAGCCTCCAATATTCAGGGATTCACCATCCCCATTTCCAGGGGTCAGGAACTCCGACACAACAGCAGAATCTGGATCAGGTGTAAAGTCCGACCAGTGTTCTGGGCCCTCCATGCTTCGATGTTTACTCTGCTTCCCAGGTTCCGCCTCTTCTCTTGGCCTCTTTATAGAGTTGCTGCTATCCATCCGCTCTCCATCTTCATCACACAAAGTGGTCGTGCCGCCATCATATGCCGATGTCCCTGCTTCAGCTCTTTTGCTTGTCCCAACCGGCTGCGAAGAACCTAGCGAGATTCTCCTTGCAACCGAACATAACATGTCTCGAGAGGTCTTCATCGCTTCGTCTGTTGCAGCCGCTGCCCCAGACTGTAGCTCTGGCCTCTCCCATGACTGGCTCCGACTGTGCCCCCCGTCCTTCCTCGCTCGACCTCCTGCCGAAAGGGCAGGGAGTCCTTGCTCCAGACTTTTAATCTTTTCACTTTTTGGGGTCGAAAAGGATCCAGACCTGGCCGCTCTAGGGTCTTTCACAGGACCCCCTCTTGGAGTAGGAGGGCCCTGTTCCAAACCCGCATTCAACCTACGCCCTTCTCTAGACAACCTTTGAGGACCTTCCGTAGGTGGTTCATGAGCCGCATCGCCTGCCGGCTCATGCTCAGGTCTCGCTACCGAATCTCCAATCTTGTCAGAGGGGCCTGCAGCACTCCTTCGCCCAGCCTCAGAGTCCACCTTTGGAGCTCCGGGCTTAATGGTGACACTCATACTTAGGGCTTTCATCAAAGAGTGTGCACCCCCTGCTGACCGCTGGTCAGGTCCCGATTTCTTACCAGCCTTCATAGGGCAATCACGAAAAATGTGTCCCTCCGTCCCGCATAGGGAGCACACTTTTTTACCTGTGCATTTTGAGGCAACATGCCCAAGTCCGCCACAATTATTGCACCGCACCTCTCTTGCGTTATCGCAGTTCCCTTGAACATGCCCATATTGCAGGCACTTCCGGCAAAGGGTGGGCATCTGGTTATAATAGAGGAAGCCCCGATGACTTCCTATCGAGAACTGCGAGGGTGGGTGCGATAGACCTCCTATGCCGCCCGGGTCCTCCTTCAAAATGACCCAATACTTCCTCTTGCCGTTCCACAGACCCTCTCTGTTCAGGATCTTTCTTTCGAGGCGGATGGAACGGCAATACCGACTGAGGAAGGTCTGTATGTCGGCTTCCGCAAAAAAAGGATTATACATGACGAGAATCAAGGATCTCTCCTCCTCACCATAGAGGAAGAAGAAATCGAGGCCATCCAACCTCTTCTCGTTTGGATCCGCCACGCTCAATCTCTCGTACATATTGTCACAGCAACTTGATGCAGAAAAGGAAATTGTGTACGTTCCTTGCATCTCCTGGTCCCTCAGACACAGGATATCGGTTTTTTGAAACCCGAAAAAGCCCAGCAAAACCTCCACCACCACATAGCGGAGGTTCTTTTGCTGTCGTTGGCCTTCCGCCACCACGACTCTGACCGACTGTCGCAACCGGGTCTCCCCGGCTGCGAAACTGAAGGAAAACGGCATTTCCGTGCCCTGGGGAGAACAAGCCCTTCACCCCGAAAACCTCAGGCGCAGCGCCCCAGCCCAGTAAGGCAGGTAACCCCGCCCCAGGTCAAGGATCAGAGAATCCCAGGCACTTCCAAGCCTTCTCCACGTATTCCGCTCTACCGCCAAAAACCGACCGTCAAGATCTTAAATGATCGTAGGCCCAACAAAAATGTCCGACGTCCAGGGGTTTGACCGTCACCTCCAGCAACAGGGGTTTAGACCCTCCAGGATCCACCCCTGAGGCCAGGGATCCGGGAACCCTGGACTACTTCTCACCGGGACCGAGGCGGCACCTCTCGGTGCCGCACTAGATCCACTCTTTCCGAAGCCGGAGAAAAATGCCGCCTTACGCCCTCAAATCCACGCTCCAAAGGTACGCCCTCTCTGGTTCAAAACCGCAAAAGGGCGCGATCGCCTCCCGTTGCCTGGGGACTAAGCCTATCCCCTATAGCAGCAAGGGGGCACAACGCAGGCTATAAACCCACGCCGTCCCCCAAGGCCGAGGAATCGGGTACCCCAGGCACCTTCCAGCCAAGATCCTATGTATCTCTACACCTGATCCTAGCCAAAAGGCCGAGAAGCGATCTCTGAGTTACATTTTTTTTTTTTTTTTTTTTTTTTTCTTCCTCAGTAAGATAGACTTCAGTTTGACTTATCAGTCCACTCCAACGTGGCTCAAACCTTATAATGTCTATAATAACATCACTGGAATACTACCAAAACCCAATACTATAAACCCCAAAAATCAAGTCAAGATCTACTCACATAGTTCTTCCAGTGGGATACCTTCCATATTTTCTCTGCATCGCTCTCCCCTATCCTTTTCTTATCCAGCAAATAAATCGTATGGATCCTGGATAAAAACACTTTCGAACATTCTTTCGGAGATAAAATGACATTTTTAAAAATCACAAGATTTCTGGTATCCCACATTACCTCTTTAAAAACGGTAAAAACCAACCAACAGACCCGTGAGTTCGATAAAATTCTAAAATCTTGACCAATAAAAACTTTCTCATAGCTAAAATTTCTCCACCCCGTAAGTGTAATAAAAAAACTTTTAAGACTACTAAAAACTTGTTTAACGTAAAAGCAGTCCCATAATAAATGATGAATATCTTCAGTGCCTCCACAACCTTCTCTGGGGCACCTTTCTGTCACACTCACCCCCCTGGAATTCATAAAAGATCTGGTTGGGAGGCACCCATGAAAACAAAGCCATGCTACATCCTTTTGCTTGTTAGAAAGGCCTAAAATATTAAAACATTTCCAAATTTTAGCAGCCTATGTGGTATTACAGAATGGGACATCATGTTGTATCTCATCTTTCCTTCCTATTTTTATTATCTCCCATTTATCAGTCTTACTTAGAGAGCATAATCCATATTGATCATAAAAGGACCTGAGCGCCACATAAAACTTTGGTATCACGAACGCCATTGGCCTGCCCAGTTCCCTTTCACACCAGCTCCACTTAGTAAACAACCATCCTGCCAAATACCTACACATGGCTGCAGTCCTACCATTGCACTTTAAAATCTTAAAAATTAATAAAAAATAATGCATCCGGATAAAAAAACTCAATATTTGGAAAATCATACCCCCCAAGTTCAGTCTTACTCATTACAACAGTTCTTCTTTTTTTTTTTCCATTTTAGATCCCCAGAAAAAAACAAAAAGTCTTCTTGCCATCCTTCTAATCCATAATTTACTGGGTGGTAAAATAATTGTCGTGTATAAAATAAGGGGTAAAATCACAGCTTTAATAATTAAAATCTTCCCTTTCAATGATAATCTTCTAAGTTTCCAAAAATTCAGTTTTTTCTCCACTTTCCCTTCTAACACAGCATGGCTCTTAATCCCTTTATTGTCTTTTTCAAAAATAACACCTAAAATCTTCGCCTCTTCTTTCTTTGGGATCCCCGTCACTTCCACATTTGTCTGTTTTCCGTAATTTACAAGTTGGCATTTTCCCCAATTAATATTCATGCCTGCTACGCTACAAAAAATCCTTAAATGCAGGTTCACCCTATTTAGATCCGCTTGTGATTGACATGCAAAAACGATATCGTCCATGTACCCGAAGGATTTAACTCTTCTTTCTGCACCCCCAGGAATAAAAACACCATCCACACATTTGTCCTTTTGAATGGTTTTTAAAAGTGGTTCCACTGCACAGATAAAAAGAATTGGGGAGAGAGGTCATCCCTGCCTAACCCCAGACTTAACATCGACCCTTGGGCTAATCTTACCGTTAATTAAAATATGACTAAAAACTCCATTGTACATACCTTTAATCACATTAACTATTTTCATAGGGATCCCCATCTTCTCCAACACACTAAATAAAAACCTATACGCCACTTTATCATAAGCTTTCTCGAAGTCTGTAGTTTCAATAAATAAGGGCATATCATTAAAACCAGCATAATAAATAATGTCACGCAATAAAATCAAGTTATCAGAGATCCTTCTTCCTGGGACTGCACAAACCTGGTACTCCCCTACCATATGACCAATCACCTCACTTAGTCTGCTAGCAATAATTTTTGCAATAATTTTATAATCGCAATTTAATAGTGTTATGGGACGCCAGTTTTTAATCTCCTTTACATCACCTTTTTTATGAATTAAAGTTACAATCCATTTTTTCATAGAGGAAGAAATAAAACCATTATTAAAAACAAACTGTACCACACGACTCACCTCTTTTCCAATAATATCCCAATAAAAACAATAAAATTCTGCAGGGAGGCCATCACTTCCTGGAGTCTTTCTCTTTGCCATCCTCTGCACAGCATTTCTAACCTCCTCCTCGTTCACATCCTCTGTCAAAAATTATTTTCCTTCTTTTGGAATATCATCAGATAACACATTGCAATATTCTCGAATCTCTTTATCAGTAGCCTGACTCTCATTACTAAAAAGTGTCTCATAAAACCCACAAATATTTCTAATCATCTCATCGCCAAACACTTCTCCTTCAGTAGTTAAAACAGACTTAAAAACACCTTTAGCTTTAAAACTCTTTTAAAAAAAATATCTGGAGCATTTTTCATCTTCCTCTAAGTACAATACTTTTGATTTGTATACAATATTTTTTCCCCTGTCCACCAGCTCTTTCCTCCTCTCCTCTTTTATCTCATTGATCTCCCTGTCCACCTCCAGTCCACAATTCCTCAGCTTATACAATGCTTCAAGTCTATAAATTAGTAATTCCTCCTTCCTCCTTTTTTCTTGCGCCCTTTTCACACAAATACGTTTAAAATATAAAGCAATCCTCATCTTGGCCCAATCCCACCAATCCAAGATACAGATAAAACTTTTTTGTTGTCTGACACAAGATAAAAACATTCCCCTAAAACCATTTTTGACTTCCATATCTTGTAACATACTTATATTAAGTTTCCAGTAGCCTCTACCGAAAGCCACTGAATCCCCAATGCATATTTCAGCATACACCATTTTATGATTTGAAAAGCTGTTCATCATATGGTCACATTTTGTCACGTCCATCCCATCAAAAACAAAAATGTAATCAATCCTAGACCTGGATCGGCCATTATCTGCAATATAAGTATATCTCTCATCTCCAGTGACCATCAGTCCAGCGTCTCTGAGATGCAAATCTTGCACCATCTCATTTAACAATTTAGAAGTCACATCCGTTTTTCCTTCTGCGGTACTCTGTCTATCTTGTGCATTTCTAATACAATTAAAATCACCTAAAATAATAGTAAAATCTCTGCCAGGCATAAAAAGTTTAAGAGTTTCTAAAAAAGACACGTTCTCGTTTCTCAGCAGGTGCATAAATACTAAAAACTTTAAAACGCTGTCCTAAAAACTCTACACATAAAAGAATACACCGCCCTGGCACCACCACTTTGAATTCTACCACGTTTATACTATTATTTTTAAGCAATATTCCAACACCTTCATTTTTATTTTCTGTACAGGGTGACCAGAAAGACTGACCACAAACCCATTCCGATTCATGAGGCGCAGATCTAATAGCGCACTCTTGCAAGCAGATTATGTCTGATTTCACTGCTACCAAGGAATCAAAAACAGCTGCCCTCCTGGTACTAAAACCAATTCCTCTCACATTTAAGCTAGCAACCACCAAACTCATGAGTAGTAAATTAAAAATACTCACAGCCATTTTAACTATTTTAAGGAAGTCTGACTCAACACCCTTCTTTCTAACATGTGACTAACATCAGGCGATCCTATGTTGGAATCCCTGTCATCCTGTTCATAACCAGAGTAAACAGGGTCACCCTGATTACCTGACCAGTTCCCTTCTACACCTCTTTTGTAACGTTTTGTGTTAGAACCAGCATAATCCTCCTCATCTATTTCAAGCTCCTCCTCACTATCACATCTCTGTCCCGGAGTTATGGGGGCGTCAGAATCACTCTCCTCCTGGCACTCCATATCTTCCCCTTCACCAACCACATGATCCGGACACACCTCCACCTCACTTGCATCACTGCTAGAGACCTCTCCCATCAAGTCCTTGATAGCAGCTTCAGACTCCTGGGACCTTGGCTTCTGCTTCCTAACTCCCTTTGGCCCCGCCCCTTTATTTGCATCTGATTTTCCCGCCAAAACATCTTTTCCCTCCAAAACTGCTTTTCCCTCCACATTTTCACAAACAACCTCCTCCATTTTCTCCTCTGCAACCACACTATTATCATGTCCACCACCACCACTTCCACCAACAATCTCACTTTCCATGCTTATAGCATTTTGCCCAATTACACTTGTACCCCCTTTCACTTTATCAGCATATGTACCATCTTTTTTACTCCGCCCAAATCTCACTCTTTTTTCCTCCATAATCTCAGCATGAGTCTGCCTTACACTAAAATACATGCATTTCCTTGCCAAATGATCACCACCTCCACAGACATCACAGTATTTTTACTCCTGGCATTCTTTCACTCCATGACCAACTTTCCCACAGTTCCTACAGACCTCCCCTTTCTCAGGGCACTCATCCTGTAAATGACCATAGGTAAAACAATGTCTGCAGTATTTCAACTGGCCCTGATAGAAGCAAAAGCCCCTCTCTCCACCAATCGAAAAAACTGCAGGTACAGAACAATTTTTCTTAAATTTCACAAAAAACCTCCTTTTACCATTCAAGTAGCCATGTTTGTTAGTAAGCCTCCGGTCAAAATTCACTTCGTCACAATATCTTGTTAAAAAAACCTTCACAGTATTGTCTTCTACTTTAGGATTGTACATATGGACAATGATAGCCTGTTTTACCAGTTGGAATGATGGCGTGAACTTCACATGATCCAGGAAAGCCGGCCTCTTTTCCTCCTTCATCTTCACCATATCCATGTATATTCTTTGACATAACCCCTCAGAGGAAACAGTTAAATCATAAATGCCCTGTTTAGGAAAATCTTGCAGTGCAAGCACATCTGTTACCTTAAGGTAAGAAGGTTTCTTAAAAACTTCTCCCACGATCTTGTCCAGTCCGATGTTGAAACGGTATCCATCCTCGACCTAAAGTCGAACGGTGTCCTCGAGACATAATTTTTTTTTAAAGTTGCGCAGGCTACAGATCGCACCCGATCATACCCCAGGGTCCCCCGCAAGGAGGACCCTGATATACTCCCTTCGACCAGAACCAACCACAGCACCCAAAGATACTACACTTGATTCTAGCCAAAAGGCCGAGAAGCGATCCCCGGGTCAAAGCAATAGCATCTGAGACAGAGAAAACTATTGCTGCAACAAAGAGAGTTACTCAATCCAATTTATCTATCTTTAAACGGGTACCCTTTTACATTAAGGAGAGCTCCTGATGCACCAAGGGGAGCCCCAATTCTGCGAAATGCATGATTGTGAATGGCAAGCTACACAATGCTACTATGGATTTCTGGGAAAGATATGCAAATTAGCTTCCATAAGCCTATGGCAGAAGATGTTAATTTGCATATCATTATTCTAGAAAAAAAAAATAATGGATTGTTATCTACATTCGTAATAACAAGTATGTTTTGAGTGAGAGTGAAAACTAGAGGGAGACCATATGAGACAGATAAAACTAGTGCTACAACAAAGAGAGTTTCTCAATCCAATATATCTATCTTTAAATAGGTTCCCTTTTACATTAAGGAGAGCTCCTGATGCACCAAGGGTAGCCCCAATTCTGCGAAATACATGATTGTGCATGGCAAGCTACACAATGCTACTATGGATTTCTGGGAAAGATATGCAAATTAGCTTCCATAAGGCCTATGGCAGAAGATGTTAATTTGCATATCATCATTCTAGAAACCAAAAAGAATGGATTGTTGTCTACATTCGCAATAACAAGTATGTTTTGAGTGAAAGCAAGAGCATATGAGACAGACAAAACTACTGCTGCAACAAAGAGAGTTTCTCAATCCAATATATCTATCTTTAAATGGGATTCCCTTTTACATTAAGGAGAGCTCCTGATGCACCAAGGGGAGCCCCAATTCAGCGAAATACATGATTGTGCATGGCAAGCTACACAATGCTACTATGGATTTCTAGGAAAGATATGCAAATTAGCTTCCATAAGCCTATGGCAGATGTTAATTTGCATATCATCATTCTAGAAACCAAAAATAATGGATTGTTGTTTACATTAGTAATAACAAGTATGTTTTGAGTGAAAGCGAGAGCATATGAGATAGATAAAACTACTGCTGCAACAAAGAGCGTTTCTCAATCCAATATATCTATCTTTAACCACCTCAGCCCCCAGTGCTTAAACACCCTGAAAGACCAGGCCACTTTTTACACTTCTGACCTACACTACTTTCACCGTTTATTGCTCGGTCATGCAACTTACCACCCAAATGAATTTTACCTCCTTTTCTTCTCACTAATAGAGCTTTCATTTGGTGGTATTTCATTGCTGCTGACATTTTAACTTTTTTTGTTATTAATTGAAATTTAACGATTTTTTTGCAAAAAAATGACATTTTTCACTTTCAGTTGTAAAATTTTGCAAAAAAAACTACATCCATATATAAATTTTGCTCTAAATTTATTGTTCTACATGTCTTTGATAAAAAAAAATGTTTGGGTAAAAAAAAAATGCTTTGGGTAAAAGTTATAGCGTTTACAAACTATAGTACAAAAATGTGAATTTCCGCTTTTTGAAGCAGCTCTGACTTTCTGAGCACCTGTCATGTTTCCTGAGGTTCTACAATGGCCAGACAGTACAAACACCCCACAAATGACCCCATTTCGGAAAGTACACACCCTAAGGTATTCGCTGATGGGCATAGTGAGTTCATAGAACTTTTTATTTTTTGTCACAAGTTAGCGGAAAATGATGATTTTTTTTTTTCTTACAAAGTCTCATATTCCACTAACTTGTGACAAAAAATAAAAACTTCTATGAACTCACTATGCCCATCACGAAATACCTTGGGGTCTCTTCTTTCCAAAATGGGGTCACTTGTGGGGTAGTTATACTGCCCTGGCATTCTAGGGGCCCAAATGTGTGGTAAGGAGTTTGAAATCAAATTCTGTAAAAAATGACGAGTGAAATCCGAAAGGTGCTCTTTGGAATATGGGCCCCTTTGCCCACCTAGGCTGCAAAAAAGTGTCACACATCTGGTATCTCTGTATTCAGGAGAAGTTGAGGAATGTGTTTTGGGGTGTCATTTTACATATACCGATGCTGGGTGAGATAAATATCTTGGTCAAATGCCAACTTTGTATAAAAAAATGGGAAAAGTTGTCTTTTGCCAAGATATTTCTCTCACCCAGCATGGGTATATGTAAAATGACACCCCAAAACACATTCCCCAACTTCTCCTGAGTACGGAGATACCAGATGTGTGACACTTTTTTGCAGCCTAGGTGGGCAAAGGGGCCCATATTCCAAAGAGCACCTTTCGGATTTCACAGGTCATTTTTTACAGAATTTGATTTCAAACTCCTTACCACACATTTGGGCCCCTAGAATGCCAGGGCAGTATAACTACCCCACAAGTGACCCCATTTTGGAAAGAAGACACCCCAAGGTATTCCGTGAGGGGCATGGCAAGTTCCTAGAATTTTTTATTTTTTGTCACAATTAGTGGAAAATGATGATTTTTTTTTTTTCATACAAAGTCTCATATTCCACTAACTTGTGACAAAAAATAAAAACTTCCATGAACTAACTATGCTCATCAGCGAATACCTTGGGGTCTCTTCTTTCCAAAATGGGGTCACTTGTGGGGTAGTTATACTGCCCTGGCATTCTAGGGGCCCAAATGTGTGGTAAGGAGTTTGAAATCAAATTCTGTAAAAATGACCTGTGAAATCCGAAAGGTGCTCTTTGGAATATGGGCCCCTTTGCCCACCTAGGCTGCAAAAAAGTGTCACACATCTGGTATCTCTGTATTCAGGAGAAGTTGAGGAATGTGTTTTGGGGTGTCTTTTTACATATACCCATGCTGGGTGAGATAAATATCTTGGTCAAATGCCAACTTTGTATAAAAAAATGGGAAAAGTTGTCTTTTGCCAAGATATTTCTCTCACCCAGCATGGGTATATGTAAAATGACACCCCAAAACACATTCCCCAACTTCTCCTGAGTACGGAGATACCAGATGTGTGACACTTTTTTGCAGCCTAGGTGGGCAAAGGGGCCCATATTCCAAAGAGCACCTTTCGGATTTCACAGGTCATTTTTTACAGAATTTGATTTCAAACTCCTTACCACACATTTGGGCCCCTAGAATGCCAGGGCAGTATAACTACCCCACAAGTGACCCCATTTTGAAAGAAGAGATCCCAAGGTATTCGCTGATGGGCATAGTGAGTTCATGGAAGTTTTTATTTTTTGTCACAAGTTAGTGGAATATGAGACTTTGTATGAAAAAAAAATAAAAAAAAAATCAGCATTTTCCACTAACTTGTGACAAAAAATAAAAATTTCTAGGAACTCGCCATGCCCCTCACGGAATACCTTGGGGTGTCTTCTTTCCAAAATGGGGTCACTTGTGGGGTAGTTATACTGCCCTGGCATTTTCCAGGGGCCCTAATGTGTGGTAAGTAGGTAAATGACCTGTGAAATCCTAAAGGTGCTCTTTGGAATATGGGCCTCTTTGCCCACCTAGGCTGCAAAAAAGTGTCACACATGTGGTATCGCCGTATTCAGGAGAAGTTGGGGAATGTGTTTTGGGGTGTCATTTTACATATACCCATGCTGGGTGAGAGAAATATTTTGGCAAAAGACAACTTTTCCCATTTTTTTTATACAAAGTTGGCATTTGACCAAGATATTTCTCTCACCCAGCATGGGTATATGTAAAATGACACCCCAAAACACATTCCTCAACTTCTCCTGAGTACGGCGATACCAGATGTGTGACACTTTTTTGCAGCCTAGATGCGCAAAGGTGCCCAAAGTCCTTTTAGGAGGGCATTTTTAGACATTTGGATACCAGACTTCTTCTCACGCTTTGGGGCCCCTAGAATGCCAGGGCAGTATAAATACCCCACATGTGACCCCATTTTGGAAAGAAGACACCCCAAGGTATTCAATGAGGGGCATGGCGAGTTCATAGAAAAAAAATTTTTTGGGCACAAATTAGCTTAAATTTATATTTTTAATTTTTTTCTCACAAAGTCTCCCGTTCCGCTAACTTGGGACAAAAATTTCAATCTTTCATGGACTCAATATGCCCCTCACGGAATACCTGGGGGTGTCTTCTTTCCGAAATGGGGTCACATGTGGGGTATTTATACTGCCCTGGCATTCTAGGGGCCCTAAAGCGTGAGAAAGAAGTCTGGAATATAAATGTCTAAAAAATTTACGCATTTGGATTCCGTGAGGGGTATGGTGAGTTCATGTGAGATTTTATTTTTTGACACAAGTTAGTGGAATATGAGACTTTGTAAGAAAAAAAAAAATAATTCCGCTAACTTGGGCCAAAAAAATGTCTGAATGGAGCCTTACAGGGGGGTGATCAATGACAGGGGGGGTGATCAATGACAGGGGGGGTGATCAATGACAGGGGGGGTGATCAATGACAGGGGGATGATCAATGACAGGGGGGGTGATCAATGACAGGGGGAGGTGATCAATGACAGGGGGGTGATCAATGACAGGGGTGGTGATCAATGACAGGGGGGTGATCAGGGAGTCTATATGGGGTGATCACCACAGTCATTGATCACCCCCCCTGGAAGGCTCCAGGAGACGCCTGTATGTGTTTTGCAGATCCGATCCATCTATCAGTGGATCCGTAAAAATTATGCGGACATCTGAATGGAGCTTTACAGGGGGGTAATCAATGACAGGGGGGTGATCAGGGAGTCTATATGGGGTGATAACCACAGTCATTGATCATGCCCCTGTAAGGCTTCATTCAGACGTCCGGATGCGTTTTGCGGATCCGATCCATCTATCAGTGGATCCGTAAAATCATGCGGACGTCTGAATGGAGCTTTACAGGGGGGTAATCAATGACAGGGGTGTAATCAATGACAGGGGGGTGATCAGGGAGTCTATATGGGGTGATAACCACAGTCATTGATCATGCCCCTGTAAGGCTTCATTCAGACGTCCGGATGCGTTTTGCGGATCCGATCCATCTATCAGTGGATCCGTAAAAATCATGCGGACGTCTGAATGGAGCTTTACAGGGGGGTAATCAATGACAGGGGGGTGATCAGGGAGTCTATATGGGGTGATAACCACAGTCATTGATCATGCCCCTGTAAGGCTTCATTCAGACGTCCGGATGCGTTTTGCGGATCCGATCCATCTATCAGTGCATCCGTAAAAATCATGCGGACATCTGAATGGAGCTTTACAGGGGGGTAATCAATGACAGGGGGGTGATCAGGGAGTCTATATGGGGTGATAACCACAGTCATTGATCATGCCCCTGTAAGGCTTCATTCAGACGTCCGGATGCGTTTTGCGGATCCGATCCATCTATCAGTGGATCCGTAAAAATCATGCGGACGTCTGAATGGAGCTTTACAGGGGGGTAATCAATGACAGGGGTGTAATCAATGACAGGGGGGTGATCAGGGAGTCTATATGGGGTGAAAACCACAGTCATTGATCATGCCCCTGTAAGGTTTCATTCAGACGTCCGGATGCGTTTTGCGGATCCGATCCATTTATCAGTGCATCCGTAAAAATCATGCGGACATCTGAATGGAGCTTTACAGGGGGGTAATCAATGACAGGGGGGTGATCAGGGAGTCTATATGGGGTGATAACCACAGTCATTGATCATGCCCCTGTAAGGCTTCATTCAGACGTCCGGATGCGTTTTGCGGATCCGATCCATCTATCAGTGGATCCGTAAAAATCATGCGGACGTCTTATGGAGCTTTACAGGGGGTTGATCAATGACAGGGGGGTAATCAATGACAGGGGGGTGATCAGGGAGTCTATATGGGGTGATCAGGGGTGATCAGTGGCTAATAAGGGGTTAATAAGTGACGGGGGGGGGGTGTAGTGTAGTGTAGTGGTGCTTGGTGGGACTTTACTGAGCTACCTGTGTCCTCTGGTGGTCGATCCAACAAAGGGGACCACCAGAGGACCAGGTAGCAGGTATATTAGACGCTGTTATCAAAACAGCGTCTAATATACCTGTTAGGGGTTAAAAAAAACACATCTCCAGCCTGCCAGCGAACGATCGCCGCTGGCAGGCTGGAGATCCACTCTCTTAGCTTCCGTTCCTGTGTGCGCGCGTTCACAGGAAGTCTCGCGAGATGACGCATATATGCGTGACTGTGCGCAGGGCTGCCACCTCCGGAACGCGATCCTGCGTTAGGCGGTCCGGAGGTGGTTAAATAGGTTCCCTTTTACATTAAGGAGAGCTCCTGATGCACCAAGGGGAGAACCAATTCTGCGAAATACATGATTGTGCATGGCAAGCTACACAATTCTACTATGGATTTCTTGGAAAGATATGCAAATTAGCTTCCATAAGCCTATAGCAGAAGATGTTAATTTGCATATCATCATTCTAGAAACCAAAAATAATGGATTGTTGCCTACATTAGTAATAACAAGTATGTTTTGAGTGAAAGCGAGAGCATATGAGACAGATAAAACTACTGCTGCAACAAAGAGAGTTTCTCAATCCAATATATCTATCTTTAAATGGGATACCCTTTTACATTAAGGAGAGCTCCTGATGCACCAAGGGGAGCCCCAATTCTGCGAAATACATGCTTGTGCATGGCAAGCTACACAATGCTACTATAGATTTCTGGGAAAGATATGCAAATTAACATCTTCTGCCATAGGCTTATGGCAGAAGATGTTAATTTGCATATCATCATTCTAGAAACCAAAAATAATGGATTGTTGCCTACATTAGTAATAACAAGTATGTTTTGAGTGAATTTTTTTTTTTCCTCAGTAATTAGACATAATCATACTCAATCAGTCCACTCCAACGTGGCTCAACACATAATATGTCTATTTTACATCATTGGACCCCTACTAAACAAAAATTAAAAATAAAACTCAACAAAAAATCAGGATCTATTCACATATTGGCTCTATTGAGATGTTTTCCAGATTTTTTCAGCTTCATTTTCACCGATCCTCTTTTTATCCAAAAAATATATTGTAAAAATCCTAGATAAAAACACTTTAGAACATTTCCTTGGTGTTTAAAACGACTTTTTTAAAAATCACTAAATTTCTAACATCCCACAAAACCTCTTTAAGAACTGAGAATAAAAGCCAACACACACGTAAGTTTGATAAATCTTAAGATCCTGTCCAATAAAAACTTTCTCATAACTAAAAATCTTCCATCCTGTCAGTGCAATAAAAAAGACTTTTAAAATATTAAAAACTTTTTTCGCATAGCAGCACTCCCAAAACAAATGGCAAAGGTCTTCACTTTCTCTACAGTCTTCCCTTGGACATCTCTCCGCCACTCTTATGCCCCTAGAGTTCATAAACATTCTGGTCGGAAGACATCCGTGAAAACTAAGCCATACCACATCTTTCTGTTTGTTTGAGAGACCTAAAACATTAAAAAGCTTCCATATTTTTGCAGACTGTGCAGAATTACAGAACGGTACATCATACAACACTTCTTTCTTCCTTCCAGCTTTTATAATCTCATTTTTATCAGGTTTACTTATAGAGCCCAATTCGTACTGATCATAAAAAGATCGGAAGTACCACATCAAATTTCGGGATGACAAAAGCAGTGGGTTTACTCAGTTCTCTTTCACACCAGCCCATTTAGTAAACAACCATCCTGCTAAATATCTGCACATATCTGCCGTCCTACCATTGCACTTTAAAATTTAAAAATAAGTAAAAATAATTCCTTTGGATAAAAAAGTCTATATTTGGCAAGTCGTACCCACCCAAATCAGTTTTGGTCATAACAGCAGCTCTTCTCCTTTTCTCTATTTTAGACCCCCAAAAAAACACAAAAAGACTACTTACCATCCTCTTCATCCACAACTTCCCGGGTGGTAAAATAATACAAGTATATAAAAGCAAAGGTAAAATCACAGTTTTTGTTATTAAAACTTTCCCTTTCAGAGATAGCTGCCTAAGTCTCAAAAGTTCAGTATTTTCTCCACCTTTTCTTTCAATCTTGCAAAACTCTTCTCATTTTTACTTTTCTTCTCAAATATAATTCCTAATATCTCTGCCTCCTCTTTAATAGGGATCCCCTCCACCTTCACCTCCACTTGCTTACCATAGTTCTCATTCCGGTCACACTACAAAAGATCTTCATATGCAAATTCACCCGGTTAAGGTCCGCTTGATTTTGGCAAGAAAAAACAGCATCATCCATATATCCAAAGGATTTGATCTTCTTCCCAGAACTCCCAGGTATGAAAATTCCTTGAATGCATTTATCTTTTTGAATTGATTTTAAAAGTGGTTCCATGGCGCAAATAAAAAGGATCGGGGAGAGAGGGCAGCCCTGCCTAACTCCGGACCTTACCTCAATTGCTGAGCCCACCCTTCCATTAATTAAAATATGACTAAAAACATTAAAATACATGCCTCTAATCAAATCTAAAATTTTCTTGGGACCCCCATCCTCTCCAATGTAAAAAATAAAACTTATGTGATATTTTATCGTAGGCCTTCTCAAAGTCCGTAGTTTCAATAAATAAAGGGATGTTATTAAGATCAGCATAAAAAATCATATCTCTCAATAAAATTAAATTATCTGAAATCCTCCTACCTGGAACAGCACATACTTGATATTCATCCACCATATATTCCACCACTTCACTCAACCTACTTGCCACTACCTTTGCCACAATCCTATAGTCGCAGTTGAGAAGCGTAATTGGTCTCCAATTTTTAATTTCTTTTTCATTACCTTTTTTATAAATTAAAGTAACCATCCCCTCTCTCATGGTATCAGATAAAACCCCGTTATTAAAAATAAAAACGTACTACACGACAAACTTCTTCTCCAATAATATCCCAATACAATAAATAAAATTCCACAGGAAGACCATCACTTCCAGGAGTCTTCCCACTCGCCATCCTTTGCACTGTATTTTTTATTTCATCGTCCTTTAAATCACCGACTAAAAAATCTTTCTCTTCCTTTGGAATATTATCTGAAATCACTTCACAGTATTCTTTTATCTCACTATCAGAAGCTTTACTTTCATTTTTAAAAAGTGCATCATAAAAACCACAAATATGATCAACCATCTATCACCAAAAACTTCACCATCCGGGGTTAAAACTGACTTAAAAACACCCTTTGATTTAAAACTCTTTCTAAAGAAATACCTGAACACTTTTCATCCTCCTCCAAATGTTTTACCTTAGAATTATACACAATATTTCTTCCTCTTGCCACAAACTCCTTTTTCCTTGCCTCTTTTATTTCCTTAATTTCATCATCCACCTCCCAACCACAGCTTTTAAGCTTATAAAGCGCTTCAATTCTGCCAATCAAAGCATTCTCCTTTTCCCTCCTCTCCTGTGCTCTTTTCACACATATATTTTTAAAAAAGGAAGCAAACCTTCCTTTCGCCCAGTCCCACCACTCAAGTATACAATTAAAACACTTCTGTTTGCTGACACATAATAAAAACACTTCTGTAAAACTGTTTTTAATTCCTTTTTCTTTCAACAATCCAACATTTAACTTCCAATAACCTCTACCAAAGTTAATGGACTCAGAAAGACCTATTTCGACAAGAACCATCTTATGGTCAGAAAAACTGGTCATCACATGGTCACACCTGGTCACCTCCGTTCCATCAGACACCAATGCATAATCAATTCTGGACCTGGAACGCCCACTATCAGCAATATATGTAAATTTGTCATCCCCATTGACCATCAGCCCAGCATCCTTAAAATGCAAATCTTGGATCATCTCATTAAGCAAGGTAGAGGTTGCATCAATTTTCACATCTGAATTGCTGTGTCTATCTTGTACACTCCGAATACAATTAAAATCCCCTAAAAGAATAATATGGTCGCGACCAGGCATAAAAAGTTTAGAGTTTTCTAAGAATAAAATACGTTCACGTTTAAAAGCAGGGGCATACACACTAAAAACTTTAAAACGTTGTCCTAAAATCTCCAAACTTAAAAGAACACATCTACCTGGTAACACAACTTTAAACTCCAAAACATTAATTTATTATTCTTCACTAAATCCCAACACCTTCATTTTTATTCTCCGTGCAAGGCGACCAAAAGGATTTGCCCCACTCCCACTCTGACTCATGAGGGCAGACCTTATTGCGCATTCTTGTATACACAAGATATCAGCTTTAACACCTTTTAGAAAATAAAAAACTGCAGTTTTCCTATATTAGATCCAATACTTCTAACATTCAATGTAGCTAAAACCAAACTCATTATTAAGATGTTAAAAATTTTAAAAATCCAAACTATTTAATGAAGATTGGCTATCTACTTTCTTTCAACAACAGGCGATCCAACATCAGAATCCCTGAAAGTAGTATTTCCAATTCCTCATAATCACTACTTACTTTTTGACCAGGAGTTATGGGAGCATCTGAATCACAATCCACTCATCTGGAATTCCATATCTTCACCATCTCCCACAAACATGATCCGGACATTTTTCCTCCTCTCCCTCATCACATTCATCACTGCTAGAAATTTCACCACCTAATGTCCTTTCAAGAGCAGCAACAGTCTCCTGGGATCTCGCCTTCTTCTTTTTTTTCCCAGAAGCCCTCTGCCACTCCCCCTCATTTGAATTTCCCGCCAAAACCACCTCTCCCTCCATGTGGTCACCAAACACAGTCTCCATTTTGTTTTCATTTTCACCACTTCCACTCTCCTTCTCATGAGTACATTTGAGACAATAACGCTTGCACTGTTTTTCACACGCTCAGCATATGTCCCACCACTTGACCGCTGCACCTTATTTTTTTTCTCAACAATTTCTGCACGTGACTGCCTGTTATTAAACAACATACATTTCCGCGCCAAATGATCCCACTTCCACACACATCACAATAACGCTTTTCAGTACAGTCTTTCACCATATGCCCAGTCTGCCCACAATTCCTACACACATCACCTTTTTGCGGACATTCCTCTTGCAAATGGCCATAATTCATGCAGTGTCTACAGTATTTGAGTTGCCCCTTATAAAAACAGAAGCTCTCTCTCCCCCTATAGAAAAAACAGCAGGAACCGCCATATCCTTTTAAAATTTTACAAAAATCTCCTCTTCCCATTAAGGTATCCATGTTTGTTTGTTAATCTTTGGTCAAAGCTCACTCATCACAATACCGCCTAAAAGGCTGCAACAGCCCTCATATCACCAACTTTAGGGTTATACATATGGACCACTAACGTTTGTCTCACATTTGAAAAGAAGGGAATATTTTAACATGTTCCAAAAAAGCCGGCTCTTCTCCTTTACCTGTAGGTACTCCAACTTCTTCAACACCCTCTACGACTTTATCCAGCCCGATGTTCATCCGGAAACCATCTTCTACCTCCACCGCAAAGTGTCCTCGAGACTCTTTAAATAGCGCAGGTTCACCAAAAGCTCGCCCACTAGGTTGCACCGATAGCACCACAGGGCCCCCCACAAGGAGGGACCCCGATAACTCCCTGCCGACCAAGACCAAATGGCGACACCTTTCAATGCTACACTTGATCTTAGCCATATGAGACAGATAAAACTACTGCTGCAACAAAGAGAGTTTCTCAATCCAATATATCTATCTTTAACGGGTACCCTTTTACATTAAGGAGAGCTCCTGATGCACCAAGGGGAGCCCCAATTCTGCGAAATACATGATTGTGCATGGCAAGCTACACAATGCTACTATGGATTTCTGGGAAAGATATGCAAATTAGCTTCCATAAGCCTATGGCAGAAGATGTTAATTTGCCATATCATCATTCTAGAAACCAAAAATAATGGATTGTTGCCTACATTAGTAATAACAAGTATATTTTGAGTGAAAGGAGAGAGCATATGAGACAGAGAAAACTATTGCTGCCACAAAGAGAGCTTCTCAATCCAATATATCTATCTTTAAATGGGTACCCTTTTACATTAAGGAGAGCTCCTGATGCACCAAGGGGAGCCCCAATTCTGCAAAATACATGCTTGTGCATGGCAAGCTACACAATGCTACTATGGATTTCTGGGAAAGATATGCAAATTAGCTTCCATAAGCCTATGCAGAAGATGTTAATTTGCATATCATCATTCTAGAAACCAAAATAATGGATATTGTCTACATTCGTAATAACAAGTATGTTTTGAGTGAGAGTGAGACTAGAGGAGACATATGAGCCAGAGAAAACCTATTGCTGCAACAAAGGAGAGTTACTCAATCCAAATATATCTATCTTTAAACGGGTACCCTTTACATTAAGGAGAGCTCTGATGCACCAAGGGGAGCCCCAATTCTGCGAAATACATGATTGTGCATGGCAAAGCTACACATGCTACCTATGGATTTCTGGGAAAGATATGCAAATTAGCTTCCATAAGCCTATGGCAGAAGATGTTAATTTGCTTATCATCATTCTAGAAACCAAAATAATGGAGTGCTGCCTACATTAGAAATAACAAGTATGTTTGAGAGAGAAAGCGAGAGCGCATATGAGACAGATAAAACTACTGCTACAACAAAGAGAGTTTCTCAATCCAATATATCTATCTTTAAATGGGTCCCCTTTTACATTAAGGAGAGCTCCTGATGCACCAAGGGGAGCCCCAATTCTGCAAAATACATGCTTGTGCAAGGCAAGCTACACAATGCTACTATGGATTTCAGGGAAAGATATGCAAATTAGCTTCCATAAGCCTATGGCAGAAGATGTTAATTTGCATATCAACATTCTAGAAACCAAAAATAATGGATTGTTGATACAATTAGTAAAAACAGTATGTTTTGAGGGAGAGTGAAAACTAGAGGGGGTTTCAACATAACTTTATTTACTAATAAAAGTCATACATCAAATAAAGTCAGTAATAATAATAATAATAACAATAATAATAATCATAAAAACAGTAATAAACATCAATAAATATAGCAGGGGAGTAAAATTAGCATGAGAATAAAAATTATAAAACAATAGTATTCCATATATTTAAACACCATGTAGTATTTGCTTCTTTTGACCCTAGATGTTTTTTATCTCTAAAAAAGTAAATATACATTTCGCTCAATGCAATCTTAATACAATTTTTAACATTAATGTACTCCCGTTTAAAAAGAAGGATGTTCCTGGTTTTCCAAATGGCATTTTTTAAGCAATTAATAATGATCCAACAAATTCTTTGCTGCTTAGGTGTGGGGCACGTAAAAAGACCATAAAAAACATATTCATAGTTAAAATCCTTAAGTCCACAAATCCATTTCAGAAGTGGACCTGCTTTTTTCCAGACCTTCTGCGCGTAGTGACAGTTCCAGAGCATATGTAATATCGTCTCGTCATCCCCACATCTCGCATGTGGGCATCTGGCTGTCGCCACCAGCCCCCTTCTATGTTGGAATTCACGGGTAGGGAGGCACTGGTGTACGACAGCCCAAGCAAGGTCCTTGTGGATATTCGCCAAATACTTCCCGTAGACATTCCTCCACACTTTTTTGGACCTTGCTTGAGAAAAGTTGGCAACCGTCACTACATCGTCATGCTTCCGACATACCTTTGACACTTTTTTCTGGTCCCCCAAAATGTCAGGCTCCAAATCTTGGAGGCGCAGGAGCCTGACCGTCTTCTCTAGCACCGCATAATGTTTTGGGGGACACAGAAGCACAGGGGAACTTAGTGCTAAACGAAACCACCTTTTAAAAATCATGCCAGCAGCATATTTTAAAAAACAGCTAAAAACACCATTGGATTTTATCATTTTAAAACAAAACAAAAAGTACTTTATATAAAAGAAGATAAAAAAATTAGGAACATCCTTCCCTCCATTCTCTTTGGACTTTGTACATAATCTCGCGTTTGAGTTTCTCCATCTTGGATCCCCCATAAAAATTTAAAACAAATGCGGGTTAACTTTTTAATATATAAAATAGAAGAGGGAACACCATGGCTACATATAACATGATAGGATTTAGCACCATTTTATATTAAAATCTTCCCTTCCATTGTTAAATCTCGCAATTGCCACATTAAAATTTTCTTTTCAATTTTCTTTTCCACCAAGTCCCAATTAACGATCCCATTGTTTACCTGATTAAAAACAATACCTAAAACCTTTATATTATCCTGTTGCATATGAATCCCAGGTGTCTCAGAGGAGTCCCAATTCCCTATATAAAAGCAATCACATTTACTTGCGTTAAGTTTAAAGCCTGATGCTTCACAAAAGAAAACAGTATTTCTCAAGGCTCTCCTCATTGTAGGGGACTCTCTACATAAAATCGTTACGTCATCCATATAGCTTAGTACTTTTAAAGGGACTCCTCCGCCCCCCGGAACCTGCACTCCCTTAATCACCTTATCCTTTCTTAACATGGCTAAGAGCGGTTCTATAGCGCAGATAAAAAGTAAAGGGGAAAGGGGACAACCTTGTTTGACGCCAGATAAAAGAGGGACACCATTAGTTAAAAACCCATTAATAGAAATTTGACTAAAACAGGATCTGTATAAAAGTTTAATTCGGCTTATAATAAAATCAGGTATTGCCATTTTTTGTAAAACTAAAAAGAGATATTCGTGAGATATTCTATCGAATGCTTTTTCGAAATCTAATGATAAGATTGCTAAACATTGATTTCTATCCTTTGAGTACCAAATCACATCTCTCAGAACATTAAGAGACTCAGTAATAGATCTTCCGGGTACTCCACAAACTTGATTTGGGTGGATATTTTCCCAATTATGGGTTTAAAAACGGACGGCTATTATTTTTGCCAATATTTATAATCTGTGTTAAAAGCAGTTATAGGCCTCCAATTTTTTAATAAATTTTATCTCCTATTTTAAAATTAAGGAAACTACCCCCTTTCTCCAAGAAGGAGGCAGTTCTCTCACTTAAAAGTTTCTTTATACAATAAAAATAAATCCTCTTTAAGATAAATCCCAGAAAGTTAAATAAAATTCTATCGTAAACCATCTTCTCCAGGAGCTTTCCCGCTAGAAAAAACTTTTAAAAACAAATAAAAGTTCTTCCATGGTAAAATCTCTGATTAAAACTTCCTGGTCTAAATATCAAGCTTAAAATCGAGAGAATAATAACATCTACAAAGGATTATCTATTTCTTTTACTAAAAGATTTTGATACAAATTAAAAGCCGAGTTTAACATATCATTGACTGAGGTTTTCCCTTCAAGATTTAAGATAACGTCACGTCTTTTGTTTAATTTTTTAAAGAAAAAGCGGGAGCATTTTTCATCTTCCTCAAGCTGCTTGACTCGGGAGTTAAAAACTATTTGCTTCCTTTATCGTCGATACATTTTTTAATCTCAGCTTTTAAATTAACAATATCTGACTCCACCTCTATACCAATTTTTTTTAATTTAAAAAGTACGTTTAAACGTTTATTGAGAATATAAAACCATTGTTTTTTCTTTTTTGCCACCTTCCTACCCATTTTTATAAAGAATTGTTTGATTTTAACCTTTGTGCCCTCCCACCAGTGCAGCATAGTTTCATCGGGTGCTCTCTGTTGCTGCCAGCACTGGTAGGTCTGCACAAACTCGGTTCTAATATCAGGGTCTTCTAAAAGAGTTACATTCAACTTCCACAAACCTTTATTCACCTTCTCCTTTTAGCTTCAAATGGACCGATAAAACTTTGTGATCTGAAAAATTTTTGTTAAAAAGTTCACATTTAAAAGGAATAAAAGCATCAGAGGTAAAGATAAAATCGATTCTGGAGTTCACTCTTCCATTGGACCAGGTAGTTCCAGGGTTCGCCGGCAAGAGTGCCCTCCAGCAATCTTTCAAAGTAAAATCTTCAATTAAATTTTTAAGTTGGTAGGAAGTACGGTCTTTCCGATTTTCATCACCCCCTTGTCGCCTTTCATCATCTCGTATACAATTAAAATCGCCTCCTATTAACAAGGGGGTGGACCCTGTACAAAACAATGGTAAAATATTAAAAAGCTCAATTCTTTCATTTTTATCGGGTGGAGCATATACATTTAAAATACGGCATAAGACACCATTAAAACGCAAATGAACTAGCATCGCTCGACCTGGTATAATCTCAGTCTCTGATTGGATTTGGATATTATTCCCTTTACAGAGCAAACCCAACTCCTACAGACCGATTGTCATTCCCACCCGACCAAACAGATGGGCCCGACCTCCAATCTTTTTTTAAGTCTTTGTACTCCATACAGTTTTGGATACCACATTCCTCGCAATAAACACAAATCAAAGTCTATAGAATCAAGGTAAGCAAATAAAGCAGCTCTACGAGTAGAGCTCTTCAATAACCTCACATTAAGTGAGGCAATCTTTATTGGGATTGTAGCCATGGTCTTTTAAAGGGTCATCAGAGTCCACATCAGAAGAACTTGATCCACTATCTTTCTGAGTCAGACACATCAGACTTTGAGATGGATAAGAAAGGATTTCCCAGAGCCAGAGTTGGGGATATGTTGGGATCCAATTCCATCTCTGACTCCTCCTCATCAGGACTGTGGCACTTTGTCTTCTTCTGCGATGCTTTCCTATCTTCGTCTCTGGATCTTTTGAATGAATTGGACAAGTCCATGTCTTCATTACGGCGATCCGCGATCATCTCCAGACACAGCCTCCGCTACTTCCACGGGTTCCGGAACCTTTGTATACCGCCCAGAGGCCCGTGGGGTCTCTTTACCGTCCGAACTCTCGCCCATCGTCCCCGTGGATTCCTCCGCAACCGCTGCAGAGGGGTCAGATCCTCTGACAACCGCGATGGCTAGTGTCGGAGGTCTTCCTGCACAAGCCACCCTCGGGTGGAGCGTCAGGTTCAAGTATTCGAGAAGGTGCACTTCCTTCAACATTATGGACCTTCTTGGCTTTCTCCTGCATGGACGCGCCAGGATCAAGCTCAGGTCTTATTTTGTGCTCGTTTTTTGAGGGTCTCAACCAAGGAGCCTTTCCTGCCGCCAGAAAAGTAGTGCCTCTTCTCTGATTTCCCAGCCTCAGCCATGGCACTGTGAAGCCTCGTAGGGTCAATCGCAGGCCCTGTTCCTTGTTGGCCCCTTCTCCGTCTGACTCACTGCTTGTAGACGAAAGACCGCTAGCATTTGCACCAACCTCTCCTTCAGACCTCACTGAACCGCTCAGCAAGGCTTTGGAGGACCCTGGTCTGTCTCCATCAGCTTGCTCTGGGGCCTTTCCGGTAGCACCCCGAGTCTGCTGCTTAGATTCTGACGGGGTACATCTTTTGTAGACTCATTTCCCCGAGTTCTACGAGTACATTCTTTGTACTTGTGCCAGTTCCTCCGCATAGATGGCACGTAATATCCGAAGTGCACTTAGAGGCCATGTGCCCTTCGCCACCGCAGGTTGTTGCAACGCAACACAATGGCTCTCACAGTGTTTGCTGCGTTTGCACCGAATTTCCGACATTTTCGGCAGAACAGAGGCATCTGTGAGTACAGTAAATAGCCCCTATTCTTCCCTATGGAAAAGGTGGCAGGAGGATGGTTGAGGCCACCTATACCAACTAGGGTCTTGAAGAATTTAACAAAATACTTTCGCTTGCCGTTCCAAAAACCCACGGAGTTTGGACCTCATGCGAGAAGTGCACTTCCCAGGCAGTACTGTTTGAGGAACAGCGTAACGTCTTCCTGAGGTACAAACGGATTGTACATGCAGGCTAGCAAATGGATCGACTCCTCCCCGTAGAGGAGGATAAATGTGGAGGCCGTTAAGGCGCTCATCAGTCCGGTCCACACCAGACAGGGCTGCATGGATATTAATCGCAACTCGACTTCACACAGAACAAAATGGTGTATTCACCCGTAAATTCCTGGTCACGGAGACACAGGATCTCCTCCCGGCGGAGGCCAAAGAAGCCAAACAGAATCTCGTTGGTGATAAACCGTAGCCCCTTTCTGCTGGCGATGTCCTCTCTGACCTCATTCCGGATGGACTGTCTCAGATGGGTCCCCCCATCCGAGAAGCGAAATAAGAAAGGCATTATTCCACCTGAGAAATAAGCCTCCCCCCCAAAGTCAGGAGCAAAAAGATCCCACTCCCGTGGAATCCCAACCCAAGACCAGGGAAAGGAAAGACCCAAGTGTATTCCGCCAATCAAGCGCTCGCAAACGCAATAAATAGACGCCCTCCGGGTCCGAAGACCACAGAAAAACGTGATCGCTTCCTGTTGCCCGGGGACTAAGCCTATCCCCTATAGCAGCAAGGGGGCGCAACACAGGCTATAACCCGTGCCGTCCCCAAGGCCGAGGAATCGGGTACCCAGGCACCTTCTGACCAAGACCCAATGTATCCCTACACCTGATCCTGGCCAAAAGGCCGAGAAGCGATCCTTTGGTAAAGCAATTTTTTTTTTTTTTATCCATCAGTCAATAAAACACTCTTGAACCTCTGGTCATTTCACTATTCAGTGACTCACCATATTCAAGTGATCTCAACATCATCTGGACTTATTTTACTTTTATTAAAAGAATAGAAAATACTTCACAGACTCTTTTAACACAAATGTTTCCATTTTTCAATTTCCACCATTCCTCAGCTTTCCCTTCATCCCATCTTTTCCGATCATGCAAAACCACTAAATAAACCCTAGAAAGAAATAATTTCACCGTATTCTGCTCAGATATTTTGGTTTTCCTAGAAATTAAAAGGTTTCTCACATCCATAACGTTGCTTTTAGTATCGTGAAAATAATCAAATATATTCTGGTTTCCACTCTTCTAGAAAAATCATGTCAATCAATAAGTGTTCGTATCCATAATCAGAATCAAATATAATCTTCAGCCAACCTTTCAAGTGCAACAGAACCTGTTTGTGAACACACAGGACCAAAAAATATGTTCCAGATCCTCACCCCTCCATCAATCCGTCTCTTGGACATACTTCCACAACGTCTATACCTCTTGTTCTCAGGAAGGCTCGTGTAGGCAGACACCCATGTAAAGTCATCCAAGCAATGTCCAGATATCTATTAAGAATTCCTGGGGTCCGAAAAAGTTTCCATATAAACTCTGGACTGTTTAGCATTTTAGGAAAGGCACATCACTTATTACTTCATTATTTCTTAGGCATCCCATTAATGTTTTTTTGTTGATGTTAGTTATACAACTCAGATCATATTTTTTCATAAAAAGATCTCATGGTCACATGAAAGCAGGTAGGATCTGCGACACTGGTTTCCGCAGGTCTTTTCCAATCCATTTCCATTTAACAAACAGCCATCCTGTCAAATATTTTATCATACAAGCTGTTCTACTTTCAGTTTTAACAATTTATAAATCAAAAGAAAGTAATGCATGTTCAAAAAGAAATCAATATTTGGAAACTCATATCCCCCAAAAGTTCTCCTCTTCATTACAGTCTCTCTTCTGGACCTCTCCATTTTAGAGCTCCAGAAGAAGACAAATAGTTTCCTAGTTATTCTTCTCAACCATAATTTCCCAGGTGGGAAGATCACAGCTGTGTACAAAAGTAATGGCAATATAATAGCTTTAATTATTAATATCTTGCCTTTCAGAGATAGATCCCGTAATTTCCAGAATGCTAGTTTCATATCGATTTTAGCTTCTAATTTATCAAAACTCTGTTTTCCTTTGAGATTGTTCTCGAAAACTACCCCTAGCACTTCAATATCCTCTTTTTGCGGTACTTCTCTCACATTGATTTCCACCTTCCTCCCAAAGTTACATATTTGACACTTATTCCAGTTGACTCGCATTCCAGCTACAGCACAAAAGATTTTCAAATGCAGATTGCACGATTTAGATCCGCCTGTGATCCACACACAAAGACCACATCGTCCATATATGCTAAAGATTTAACATTCTGCCCATCCCCACCAGGAATATGGAAACCAAATACATGTTTGTCTTTTTGCAAGGTCATCAATAATCCTTCCATTACACAAATAAAGAGGATAGGTGAAAGCGGACATCCCTGCCTCACTCCTGATTTAACTTGAATATTTGAACCAACATGACCGTTTACCAGGATCCTACTACCCACCTCCTTATATAGACCCTGTATGACTGTAAGTAATTCTGTGGCACTCCCATCTTTGTCAAAGTAGTAAACATAAAACGGTGAGAAACTTTGTCAAAGGCTTTCTCTAAATCAATACCTTCCAAAATCAAAGGGAATTGAGCATTATTCGCATGAAAAATCATATCTCTCAAGAGCAATAAATTATCAGATATCTTTCTTCCCGGGATAGCACAAGTTTGATGTACGCCAATCATAAACTTAATTACATGACTAAGTCTGCTAGCCACAATTTTTGCTAAGACCTTATAGTCACTAGTTAATAGGGTAATAGGTCTCCAGTTTTTAACTTCTCTCCTATCCACCTTTCTTATAGATCAAAGTGACTACCCCTAGCTTCATCGACTCAGACAACGAACCGGAGTTAAAGGCATATTTGATGACACCCACCATCTGCTCTTTAATGAAAGACCAACAAGAAATATAAAATTCACGGGAAGCCCGTCAATACCCGGAGTTTAGGTACCTTTTGCCATAGCACTTATCACCTTTTTAACTTCATCCTCAGTGATTTCCTCCTCCAAAAAATCCAACTCACCTCTTGGGAATTATTTTCCAAACCTTACAATATTCTTCAATTTCTTATCTGATGCTGCATTATCCTGACCAAATAAAGATTCATAGCACTTACTAATTTCATTAATCATTTTATCTCCAGTTACCTCACCACCCACAGACAGCACAGAATCAAAAAAGCCTTTTGTCTTAAAAACACTTTTTGAAGAAATATCCAGTGCACTGTTCATGCTCTTCCAAATGTTTAACTTTTGCCTGTAACACAATCCTTTTCCCTCATTCCATCAGCCCTTTTCTTATTTCCTCTTTCACTTTACTCAACTCTCCCTCTACCTCAAAACCAACACTTTTTAATTTGTATAAGGTCTCTAGTCTTTTCACTAAAACAACTTCTCTTTCTTTTCTTTCTGGCTTTCCAGACACCAACGCCTTTAAGATAATCAGTCATCTCTTTTTAGTCCAATCCCACCACTGTAATATATTGACAAACCCTTTTTGTTTCCCAACACAGTAGTTAAATAATCTTTCTAACTCTTGCATCACAATCTTTGTCTTCTAGCAAGCTAATGTTCAACTTCCATAACCCCTTTCCAAAGGTCACAGACTCTGTCATACAAACCTCCGCTTTAACAATTTTATGATCAGAAACTCCAACCATCAAGTGCTTACAATTCTTAATTTTGATCCCTTGAGAAAACAAAAGAAAATCTAATCTTGATTTTACAGTACCACTTTCAGCAAGAAAAGTAAATCTATCTACACTATCAACCAATAGACCAGCATCCTGGTAGTGTAGATCTTGGATAATTTGGTTTAAAGCTATAGAAGAAGCGTCTAGCTTAGACTCAGCCACACCCTCTCTATCAGTAGCAAACCTAATACAATTAAAGTCGCCTGCCACAATTGTAGATGTTCTACCTGGCAAATAAAATTTTACTACTTCAAAAAAATTAATCCTATCCTTTTTTTCCACCGGAGCATATCAATTAAAAATCCTCATACTTTGCCCCAAAAAAAACAAATTCCAGAATAACAAACCTTCCTGGGATCACAATTTTAAATTCTTTTACAACTATATTTTTGTTTTTGACCAATACCCCTACCCCCGTATTCTTATTCTCACTACAAGGAGACCAAAAGGAATTACCGTGACACCATTCAGAATCCAAAGGGGCGACACTAATGGCACATTCCTGTAAGCAAAAGAGGTCAACACTCATTTTACCTAGTTTATCAAAGACACCTGCCCTTCTATGAACATTCCCTATACTTCTCACATTCCAAGATGCCACTACTAAACTCATAGTGACTATAATAAAGTAATACCTCCAATCCATCTTAATTCTTGGCATTTCTACTTAGACTGACTCTCATCAACCTATCTACACTTTCTTGC
The DNA here is from genome assembly GCF_905171765.1 of Bufo bufo. Taxonomy (NCBI): domain Eukaryota; kingdom Metazoa; phylum Chordata; class Amphibia; order Anura; family Bufonidae; genus Bufo; species Bufo bufo. Next base: position 280,793,585 of record NC_053393.1, on the reverse strand, counting down.
TCTAAAAACTCATTACCAGGCGAACCCTGAGAGGCGTTGCCACAATCCCCTGCAAGGGAGGACAAAGCCTCAAACCTATTTGCATGCTCATACTTAAGTCTTTTATGCATACCACCCCCAGACCACTCCCCTTCTTCCTCCCCAGAAGACTTTGCAACACATCTTTGACCAGGTGTTATCCCATCTTCAGAATCAACTTCACAAAAGGTAGATGGACTGATTGGGCTCATCACATCCAAAACTTCTCCACTTATTTCATTAGAAATCTCCTGAATCATCATTTCCACATTTTCCTCCCCAACATTCACCTCCTCTGCACCTTGTTGGGAGTTACCTGAAAAAATCTCCATGTGGACACCATCATCACGGTCAAGAGGAGGTTCCACTACCACATTATTTTCTCCCATTTCATTAACCAGAGAGGAGGGAGCTCCACCGTCACATTGGTCCGTGGACAAGCCTTCCTCTTCTGCCAAACGCGCCATTTCACGCACCATTTCTCTCCTCCTCCCACCATCCTTCACCATTTTGGAAAAAAGGATTTTTCCACCTCTATCACATGCTCTGGCCATATGCCCCACCATTCCACACAGATCACACACCCGTTCATTTTTACAATTGATAGACTTATGACCCGGGTTACCACAGTTTTTACAAACCACCCCCTTCTGACAGAGGTCTTTTGTATGTCCGTACTTATTACAGTTACGACAATAAGAGGTTTGCCCCTCAAAAAAAACAATAGCCTCTTTCTCCTCCAATTGTAAAATTCGCAGGGGGACAAATGTATCCTTCCAGGCTAGTATTGTCCTTTTTAAATACAACAAAGAACTTCCATTTTCCATTATGCATACCCCATTTGTTAAGCATCTTATCTCCTCCGTCGATTTGCTCACAAAAGCGGTAAAGATATGTTTTAACAATGTCAATGTTTATCCTAGAGTTATACATATGGACAATCAATTTCCGCCGATATTGCTTGAAACAAGGCTCAACATTCACTTTGTCGAGAATAACCTCTCTACTTGCCAAAATTTTCGCCACCGCATTCAAACAGTCTGCTTCTGAATATAAGGTCAAATCATAAATCCCTTGGGAAGGAAAATCCTGTAAACATTCCACATCTTGGGATTTCAATTGCAGTACCTTAAAGATAATTTCCTCCACGATTGTCTTCAGAGTTACCTCCTTCTTGAATTCAGGCTTGACCTGGAAGCGGATTGTGTCTTGTCCACCACGAAAAGACGCCATCCTGCCGCTTAAGAAGAGATCCCCGCTCGAACATCCAGGGCCCTCCCAAGGAGGACCCTATGAAAACACCCCTCAGCTCAGACCAGGCAATAAACCTAGATCTTCGCCAAAGGGCCGAGAAGCGATCCCTGAGTTACAGCACTAGCATATGAGACAGATAAAACTACTGCTGCAACAAAGAGAGCTTCTCAATCCAATATATCTATCTTTAAACGGTTACCGTTTTACATTAAGGAGAGCTCCTGATGTACCAAGGGGAGCCCCAATTCTTTGAAATACATGCTTGTGCATGGCAAGCTACACAATGCTACTATGGATTTCTGGGAAAGATATGCAAATTAGCTTCATTAAGCCTATGGCAGAAGATGTTAATTTGCATATCATAATTCTAGAAACATAAAATAATGGATTGTTGTCTACATTCATAATAACAAGTATGTTTTGAGGGAGAGTGAAAACTAGAGGGTGACCATATGAGACAGACAAAACTATTGCTGCAACAAAGAGAGTTTCTTAATCCAATATATCTATCTTTAAACGGGTACCCTTTTACATTAAGGAGAGCTCCTGATGCACCAAGGGGAGCCCCAATTCTGCGAAATACATGATTGTGCATGGCAAGCTACACAATGCTACTATGGATTTCTAGGAAAGATATGCAAATTAGCTACCATAAGCCTATGGCAGAAGATGGTAATTTGCATATCATCATTCTAGAAACCAAAGATAATGGATTGTTGCCTACATTAGTAATAACAAATATGTTTTGAGTGAAAGCGAGCGCATATGAGACAGATAAAACTACTGCTGCAACAGAGAGAGATTCTTAATCCAATATATCTATCTTTAACCACCTCCGGACCGCTGTACGCAGATTCGCGTTCCGGAGGTGGCAGCGCTGCGCACAATCACGCATATACGCGTCATCTCGCGAGACGCGAGATTTCGCTCAAAGCCGGCCCGCGCATGTGCATCGCGGGCCGGCAAAATTCAAAGAAGAAGTTCGTCACCAGCCTGCCAGCAACGATCATTGGCTGGCAGGCTGGCGATTTTCAAAAAATCCAATCAAAAGTCATATAACAGATCATATTAGTAAATATGATCTGTAATATGGCTTCTCTGCTTCTCTGCTGGTCCTTTTCGTCGGTTGGATCCAGCAGAGAAGCAGACTGAACTGTGAGTACACCAACACTACACCTTAGCCCCTGATCACCCCCCTGCACCCCAATTAACCCTTTGATCACCCCTTTGATCGCCCCTGTCAATCACTAGTGAAAGGAAAAAAAGTGATCAGTGTAAACTGTCACTTTTTTTTTTCCACTGGTATTGGCTGTTAGGTTTTAGGGATAGTTTAGGCCCCTTGGTTAGGTAGTTAGCGTCAGTTAGCGCCCCCCCCTCAGCATTTGTACTTTTATAGTATCTGTAAGTGATCAAAACTGATCACGGTCAGATCTATAATAGTATTAGTGTCACTTTAGTTCGCCCTCCACCCAAAACGCAGTGTTTGCCCGATCAGGCCTGATCGGTCGCCCACACGTGCGTTCAGCCACGCCCGCCCCACCGCAGTGACAAAAAAAAAATATTTTTTGATCACTGCACATTCATTTTACACGCACTGCGGCGATAAAAAAATCAGTTTTGATATTTTTTATCAACCGCAGCGGCCTCCGGTACTTCGCTAGCCTCCCCTTTGTAAGACAGGCTTGCTTTTTTTCTTGGGTAGTCTCAGGGAATACCCCTAAATTTAGTAGTCCAAAATGTCAAACAGGGGGTATTCTTCTGAAGAGGCCTACAGGATTCTGACCCAGTCGGATGAGGAGTGGGAACCCTCATCTGATGAATCTAGCGGGTCAGAATATGAACCTGTGGAAAGCAGGTGGCTCTCTGACCCAAAGTTCGGACGAGGAGGTGGAGGTCCCTGGCAGCACCAGGCGTACCCGGCCCCGTGTCGCTAGACCACAGGTTATGCAGGATCCGCTTCAAGAGCAGCAGAGTGGGGCTGTCGCTGCCGGATCACGTGGTGAGGCATACACCAGCAGCGCAGCCCTCCCTGGACCTAGTGCCAGCACTGCCGTACAACATGGTGACGTGGCGAGCACCAGAAGGGCAGTTGAAGCTGGTACGGTGGCACGTGCACTAGTTACCCGTCGCAGCCACCGCACAGACAGGCCCGTAGAGCCCCTAGAATCCCTGAGGTGCTGGCAAACCCTGATTGGCAGTCACCAATTTCAGCCGCACCTGTAGTTCCCCCTTTCACCGCCCAGTCTGGAGTTTGGGTTGAGACGGCTCAAATCGGTTCGGCCCTGGGATTTTTTGAGCTGTTCTTGACTGCGGAGCTCTTGGACTTAGTCGTGGCAGAGCCCAACCAGTATGCCACACAATTTATATCCGCCAACCCGGGAAGCTTTTATGCCCAGCCTTTCCGGTGGAAACCAGTCCAAGTTTCCGAACTTAAAATTTTTTTGGGCCTTCTCCTCAACATGGGCCTGACAAAAAAGCATGAATTGCGGTCATATTGGTCAACGCACCCGATTCATCACATGCCCATGTTCTCTGCTGCTATGTCCAGGGCACGATTTGAGGCCATCCTCCATTTCCTGCATTTTAGCGACAACACCACCTCCCGTCCCAGAGGCCACCCAGCTTTTGACCGGCTCCACAAAATTCGGCCCCTCATAGACCATTTCAACCAGAAATTTGCAGATTTGTATACCCCCGAGCAAAACATCTGCGTAGACGAGTCCCTAATACATTTTACCGGGCGCCTTGGCTTCAAACAGTACATCCCAAGCAAGCGTGCCCGGTATGGGGTCAAATTGTATAAGCTCTGTGAAAGGGCCACAGGCTATACCCACAAATTTCGGATCTATGAGGGAAAAGATCAGACCCTGGAGCCGGTCGGTTGCCCTGACTACCTGGGGAGCAGTGGGAAGACAGTCTGGGACTTGGTGTCACCCTTATTCGGCAAGGGGTACCATCTTTATGTGGACAATTTTTACACAAGTGGGGCCCTCTTTAGGCATTTGTTTCTAGAACGGATTTGTGCCTGTGGCACCGCGCGAACTAGTCGCGTGGGCTTCCCCCAACGGCTTGTAACCACCCGTCTTGCAAGGGGGGAGAGGGCTGCCTTGTGTAACGAAGAACTGCTCGCGGTGAAATGGAGAGACAAGCGTGACGTTTACATGCTCTCCTCCATTCACGCAGACACGACAATCCAAATTGAGCGAGCAACCCGTGTCATTGAAAAGCCCCTCTGTGTCCACGACTATAATGCGCTCATGGGAGGGGTGGACTTCAATGACCAGATGTTGTCTCCGTATTTAGTTTCCCGCAGAACCAGACGCTGGTATAAGAAGGTGTCTGTATATTTAATTCAATTGGCGCTGTACAATAGTTTTGTTCTCTACAGTAAGGCTGGGAGAAACACGATCTTTCCTCAAATTCCAGGAAGAGATCATCGAGAACCTCCTTTACCCAGGAGGTTCCGTGGCCCCATCCACCAGTGTAGTTAGCCGTCTACACGAGCGACATTTCCCCAGTGTCGTTCCTGGTACCTCAACCCAACCGTCACCCCGAAAAAGATGTTGTGTCTGTAGCAGGAGTGGAATAAGGCGTGACACCCGCTATTTCTGTCCTGACTGTCCTGACCACCCTGCCCTATGCTTTGGTGAGTGCTTCCGGAAGTACCACACACAGGTACACCTAGCATAGGGATTGCATCTCACAGGACAGGCACACAGGGCTATTAGGGCCCTTTTACTCTCAGCTGCTGCAAACCTCTCCTTTCACCTGGGATAAAGTGCATAACGTACTTCGCCACATCTTTGGGCGATTTGCGCATTGCACATTGTCCCATGGGGAAGGAGAGGTTTGTTCTATAAAGGTAAAAAAAACTAAACAAAAAAAAAATTACCGGTAAGTAAAAAAGTTAAAAAAGTTAAAAAAAGTTAATATGTTCTGTTCTAAAGTTAATAAAGTTATTGCTTTGCGGCCTGGTTTTTTCTTTTTTGTTTTGTTTTTTTTACCTTCCAGGTGGACCAACCGATCGACCAGCTGCAGCACTGATGTGCATTCGGACAGAAGCATTGCGCTGCTGTCAGATTACACGCAAGTCGGTGTATGCGGCGCTGCAAGACGAGATTTCTCCTCTGCAGTAAAAGATATGTTTGCCGAGGCATATGAGCTGAGGAGGTGGCGGTGTTCATATACTTTGGCAAACACTTTGTATATATAAAAAAAAAAAATCCCGGCAATGATTTATTCATCCACATCGATTGATGTGAATGGAGAAATCTGGTTTGCCAGGGCATACGAGCTGAAGTGGGTATGGATGTTGGCCTTTCCCCTCCTTTTTCTTTTGTTGGCAGAGATTTTTTCATCCACATTGATCGATGCGAATGAAGAAATCTGTGCCGTTCATTTTTTTCTTTCAGCCCAGAGGCTGAACGGAAAAAAAAAATCGCATTACCCGTATGCTCAATATAAGGAGAATAGCAGAAACTCCTAATGCTGGGCATACATGTAATGATTGCGGAGACCCTCAAATGCCAGGGCAGTACAAACACCCCACAAATAACACCATTTTGGAAAGAAGACACCCCAAGGTATTCGCTGAGGGGCATATTGAGTCCATGAAAGATTGAAATTTTTGTCCCAAGTTAGCGGAAAGGGAGACTTTGTGAGAACAAAATCAAAAAAAATCAATTTCCGCTAACTTGTGCCAAAATTTTTTTTTTTCAATGAACTCGCCATGCACCTCATTGAATACCTTGGGGTGTCTTCTTTCCAAAATGGGGTCACATGTGGGGTATTTATACTGCCCTGGCATTTTAGGGGCCCCAAAGCGTGAGAAGAAGTCTGGTATCCAAATGTCTAAAAATGCCCTCCTAAAAGGAATTTGGGCCCCTTTGCCCACCTAGGCTGCAAAAAAGTGTCACACATCTGGTATCTCTGTATTCAGGAGAAGTTGAGGAATGTGTTTTGGGGTGTCTTTTTACATATACCCATGCTGGGTGAGATAAATATCTTGGTCAAATGCCAACTTTGTATAAAAAAATGGGAAAAGTTGTCTTTTGCCAAGATATTTCTCTCACCCAGCATGGGTATATGTAAAATGACACCACAAAACACATTCCCCACCTTCTCCTGAGTACGGAGATACCAGATGTGTGACACTTTTTTGCAGCCTAGGTGGGCAAAGGGGCACACATTCCAAAGAGCACCTTTCGGATTTCACAGGTCATTTACCTACTTACCACACATTAGGGCCCCTGGAAAATGCCAGGGCAGTATAACTACCCCACAAGTGACCCCATTTTGGAAAGAAGACACCCCAAGGTATTCCGTGAGGGGCATGGCGATTTCCTAGAATTTTTTATTTTTTGTCACAAGTTAGTGGAAAATGATGACTTTTTTTTTTTTTTTTCATACAAAGTCTCATATTCCACTAACTTGTGACAAAAAATAAAAAATTCTAGGAACTCGCCATGCCCCTCACGGAATACCTTGGGGTCTCTTCTTTCCAAAATGGGGTCACTTGTGGGGTAGTTATACTGCCCTGGCATTCTAGGGGCCCAAATGTGTGGTAAGGAGTTTGAAATCAAATTCTGTAAAAAATGACCTGTGAAATCCGAAAGGTGCTCTTTGGAATATGGGCCCCTTTGCCCACCTAGGCTGCAAAAAAGTGTCACACATCTGGTATCTCCGTACTCAGGAGAAGGTGGGGAATGTGTTTTGGGGTGTCATTTTACATATACCCATGCTGGGTGAGAGAAATATCTTGGCAAAAGACAACTTTTCCCATTTTTTTATACAAAGTTGGCATTTGTAAAATGCCAGCCAGCATGGGTATATGTAAAATGACACCCCAAAACACATTCCCCACCTTCTCCTGAGTACGGAGATACCAGATGTGTGACACTTTTTTGCAGCCTAGGTGGGCAAAGGGGCCCATATTCCAAAGAGCACCTTTCGGATTTCACAGGTCATTTTTTACAGAATTTGATTTCAAACTCCTTACCACACATTTGGGCCCCTAGAATGCCAGGGCAGTATAACTACCCCACAAGTGACCCCATTTTGGAAAGAAGAGACCCCAAGGTATTCGCTGATGGGCATAGTGAGTTCATAGACCTTTTTATTTTTTGTCACAAGTTAGTGGAATATGAGACTTTGTAAAAAAAAAAAAAAAAATCATCATTTTCCGCTAACTTGTGACAAAAAATAAAAAGTTCTATGAACTCACTATGGCCATCAGCGAATACCTTAGGGTGTGTACTTTCCTAAATGGGGTCATTTGTGGGGTGTTTGTACTGTCTGGGCATTGTAGAACCTCAGGAAATATGACAGGTGCTCAGAAAGTCAGAGCTGCTTCAAAAAGCGGAAATTCACATTTTTGTACCATAGTTTGTAAACGCTATAACTTTTACCCAAACCATTTTTTTTTTTATCAAAGACATGTAGAACAATAAATTTAGAGCAAAATTTATATATGGATGTCGTTTTTTTTTCCAAAATTTTACAACTGAAAGTGAAAAATGTCCTTTTTTTGCAAAAAAAATCGTTAAATTTCGATTAATAACAAAAAAAGTAAAAATGTCAGCAGCAATGAAATACCACCAAATGAAAGCTCTATTAGTGAGAAGAAAAGGAGGTAAAATTCATTTGGGTGGTAAGTTGCATGACCGAGCAATAAACGGTGAAAGTAGTGTAGGTCAGAAGTGTAAAAAGTGGCCTGGTCTTTCAGGGTGTTTAAGCACTGGGGGCTGAGGTGGTTAAACGGGTACCCTTTTACATTAAGGAGAGCTCCTGATGCACCAAGGGGAGCCCCAATTCTGCGAAATACATGATTGTGCATGGCAAGCTACACAATGCTACTATGGATTTCTGGGAAGGATATGCAAATTAGCTTTCATAAGCCTATGGCAGAAGATGTAAATTTGCATATCATTACTCTTGAAACCAAAAATAATGGATTGTTGCCTACATTAGTAACAACAAGTATGTTTTGAGTGAAAGCGAGAGCATATCAGACAGATAAAACTACTGCTGCAACAAAGAGAGTTTCTCAATCCAATATATCTATCTTTAAACGGGTACCCTTTTACATTAAGGAGAGCTCCTGATGCACCAAGGGGAGCCCAATTCTGCGAAATACATGCTTGTGCATGGCAAGCTACACAATGCTACTATGGATTTCTGGGAAAGATATGCAAATTAGCTTCCATAAGCCTATGGCAGAAGATGTTAATTTGCATATCATCATTCTCGAAACCAAAAATAATGGATTGTTGTCTACATTAGTAATAACAAGCTTGTTTTGAGTGAGAGTGAAAGCTAGAGGGAGAGCATGTGAGACAAAGAAAACTATTACTGCAACAAAGAGAGCTCCTTGATCCAATATATCTATCTTTAAACGGGTACCCTTTTTCATTAAGGAGAGCTCCTGATGCACCAAGGGGAGCCCCAATTCTGCGAAATACATGCTTGTGCATGGCAAGCTACACAATGCTACTATGGATTTCTGTGAAAGATATGCAAATTAGCTTCCATAAGCCTATGGCAGAAGATGTTAATTTGCATATCATCATTCTAGAAACCAAAAATAATGGATTGTTGCCTACATTAGTAATAACAGGTATGTTTTCAGTGAGAGTGAAAGGTAGAGCGAGAGCATATGAGACAAAGAAAACTTTGGCTACAACAAAAAAGAGTTTTTTTTTTTTTCCATCCAATATATCTATCTTTAAACGGGTACCCTTTTTCATTAAGGAGAGCTCCTGAAGTACCAAGGGGAGCCCCCTTCTTCGAATTACATGCTAGTGCATGGCAAGCTACACAATGCTACTATGGATTTCTGAGAAAGATATGCAAATTAGCTTCCATAAGCCTATGGCAGAAGATGTTAATTTGCATATCATCATTTAGAAACCAAAAATAATGGATTGTTGCCTACATTAGTAATAACAAGTATGTTTTGAGTGAAAGTGAGAGCATATGAAACAGAGAAAACTATTGCTGCAACAAAGAGCGTTTCTCATTCCAATATATCTAGCATTAAACGGGTACCCTTTTTCATTAAGGAGAGCTCCTGATGCACAAAGAGGAGCCCCAATACTGCAAAATACATGATTGTGCATGGCAAGCAAAACATTGCTACTTTGGATTTCTGGGAAAGATATGCAAATTAGCTTTCATAAGCCTATGGCAGAAGATGTTAATTTGCATATCATCATTCTAGAAACTAAAAATAATGGATTGTTGCCTACATTAGTAATAACAAGTATGTTTTGAGTGAGAGGTAAAGTGAGAGCATATGAGATAGAGAAAACTTTGGCTACAACAAAGAGAGTTTCTCAATCCAATATATCTAGCATTAAACGGGTACCCTTTTTCATTAAGGAGAGCTCCTGATGCACAAAGAGGAGCCCCAATTCTGCGAAATACATGCTTGTGCATGGCAAGCTACACAATGCTACCATGGATTTCTGGGAAAGATATGCAAATTAGCTTCCATAAGCCTATGGCAGAAGATGATAATTTGCATATCATCACTCTAGAAAGCAAAAATAATGGATTGTTGCCTACATTAGTAATAACAAGCATGTTTTGAGTGAGGGTGAAAGCTAGAGGAAGAGCATATGAGACAAAGAAAACTATTACTGCAACAAAGAGAGCTTCTCGATCCAATATATATATCTTTAAACGGGTACCCTTTTTCATTAAGGAGAGCGCCTGATGCACCAAGGGGAGCCCCATTTCTGCAAAATAAATGCTTGTGCATGGCAAGCTACACAATGCTACTATGGATTTCTTGGGAAAGATATGCAAATTAGCTTCCATAAGCCTATGGCAGAAGATGTTTATTTGCATGTCATCATTCTCAAAATCAAAAATAATGTATTGTTGCCTACATTAGTAATAACAAGTATGTTTTGAGTGAAAGGTAGAGCGAGAGCATATGAGACAGAGTAAACTATTGCTACAACAAAGAGAGTTTCTCAATCCAATATATCTATCTTTAAACGGGTACCCTTTTTCATTAAGGAGAGCTCCTGAAGCACCAAGGGGAGCCCCAATTCTTCGAATTACATGCTAGTGCATGGCAAGCTACACAATGCTACTATGGATTTCTGGGAAAGATATGCAAATTAGCTTCCATAAGCCTATGGCAGAAGATATTAATTTGCATATCATCATTTTAGAAACCAAAAATAATGGATTGTTGCTTACATTAGTAATAACAAGTATGTTTTGAGTGAGAGTGAAAGCTAGAGGGTTTCAACACAATTTTATTAATCAGAAAAACCATAAATAAATATAACAACTGAAGTAAAATTGCAGACATATATATAAAAAAGATAAAACTTGAGAACATGATAACTACTGTACAATGGAATTCCACAAAGACAAACACCACATAGTTGTTGCTTCTTTATGACCAAAGTGTTTTTTATCCCTCAAATAATAAATATACATTTCGCTTAAGGCAATTTTAATACAGTCATTAAAATTCATAAAATCATGTTTAAAAATTAAAATATTCCTGACTTTCCAAAGGGCACTTTTAAAACAATTAATTATTGTCCAACATAAAATCTGCTGCTTTGGGGTTGGGCAAGTAAAAAGACCATAAAAAATATACTCAAAATTCAGATCTTTTAATCCACATATCCATTTCAATAATGGGCCCACCTTCCTCCAAACCTCCTGTGCAAAAGGACAATTCCAGAAGAGGTGCATGACTGACTCATCATCCCCACACCTTTGTCTCGGGCACCTGGCTCTCGCCACCAGTCCTCGCCTATGCTGGAATTCACGTGTAGGGAGGCACTGGTGGACGATTGCCCAGGCAAGATCTTTGTGAATGTTCGCCAGGAATTTTCCGAACACATTACGCCATACCGTCTTTGATCTTGCCTGCGAATAGTTTGAGACAGTCAGCACCTCCTCCTTTTTCCTGTAGATTAATAAAACTTTCTTCTGGTCCCCCAAAATGTCAGGCTCTAATTCTTGAAGCCCCAAGAGCCTGACAGTTTTCTCAAGTTCCACATTGAAATTTTCTTTTCCATTTTTCCTATTGCCGAATCCCAATTCAAAATCCCGTTGTTAGCTTGATTAAAAGTTATCCCTAAAATTTTAATACCGTCCTGCTGTATATTAACTCCAGGGGTCATGGAGGAGTCCCAAGAGCCAATATTAAAACAGTCACACTTATCTACATTAAGTTTAAAACCAGAGGCTTCACAAAAGAAGGTTGTAGTTCTAAGGGCTCTTCGCAAGGATGGGGAATCTGAACATAATATTGTTATATCATCCATATAACCTAAGACTTTAACCTGGTCTCCTCTCCCTCCCGGTATTGGCACTCCTCTAATTACCTTGTCCTTCCTGAGGAGTGCCAACAGGGGCTCTATTGCGCATATAAAAAGGAGAGGAGATAAAGGACACCCCTGTTTAACCCCAGATAAAAGCGATACTTCCTTTGTTAAAAACCCATTAATATAAATTTGGCTAAAACAAGACTGATATAAAAGCTTAATACGACTTAAAATTTTATCAGGGACTGCCAACTTTTTAAGAACAAGGAAAAGGTATTCGTGGGATACTCGGTCGAACGCCTTTTCGAAGTCTAGGGATAAAATGGCTAGATTTTGATTTCTATCTTTAAAATACCATATAATATCGCGTAAAATATTTAGGGATTCGGCAATAGATCTACCTGGCACCCCACACACTTGACTGGGATGGATAATTTTATATATAAAAGGCTTAAAACGAGTTGCTATTAGCTTGGCCAGGACTTTATAGTCAACATTTAATAATGTAATGGGGCGCCAGTTTTTAAGACTATTTCTGTCACCTTTTTTAAAAATTAAGGACACTATACCCTGTCTCCAAGAGGGGGGTAATTCATTAGTAATAAAAACTTCTTTATATAATAAAAGTAAATCATCCTTTAAAATGTTCCAAAAAAGCTAGATAAAATTCAATAGGTAGACCATCTACTCCGGGGGCTTTACCATTAGAAAAACTTTTAAAAACAACTAAAAGTTCCTCTAAAATAATATCCTGAGTTAAAACTTCCTGGTCTAAAAGGTCTAGCTTAAAATCAAGAGAATTAAGAACATCTTCTAAAAAGGATGAGTCAATATTTTTCCTAGAAAAGAGTGACTGATAAAAGTTAAAAGCTGCATCTAGCATACCTTTTATTGTGGACTCGCCTTCTAGATTTTGAATTGCGTTGCGTTTGTCCATCACCTTCTTGAAGAAAAACCTCGAGCACTTTTCACCTTCTTCCAAGTATTGTACATGTGAATTAAAAATTATCTGTTTTCCTTTATCATCAACAGCTTTTTTAATTTCAGTTTTAACTTTTAAAATGTCATCAGTCACATCCATACCAATTTCCTTTAATTTAAAAAGCACATGCAAACGTTTATTTAAAACATAATACCATTTTTTTTTTCTCTCTGGCCTTCCTCTTACCTGCTTCTAAAAAAAACCTTTTTAATTTTAGGTTTAGTTTTTTCCCACCAGTGTAGCACTGCCTGACTTGATGGCCTCTGGGACTGCCACAACTGGTAGGAACTCACAAACTCCTCTTTTATTTCAGGGTCCTCTAGAAGTGTAACATTCAGCCTCCAGGGACCCTGTTTGGTTTTTGATTCCCCTTCTAGCTCTAATTTAACTGAGAGGAGTTTGTGATCTGAAAATATATTAGATAAAACGGTACAGCTTCTGGGGGTAAAAGAATTAGAAACAAAGATAAAATCGATTCTGGAACTTACCCTCCCGCTAGACCACGTGGGGGCCAGGTCAGACGGCGAGAGCTCCTTCCAGCAATCTTTTAACCTAAAATCATCTAAAATATGTTTCAGCAGGTAAGAAGCACGGTCTCTAGAGGTGGCACTCCCCCCCTGTCGGTGTTCTCCATCACGTATACAGTTAAATCCCCACCTACCAACAAAGGGGAAGCGCCAACACAAAATAAAGGTAAAATCTCAAATAACTCAGCTCTTTCTTGTTTTGTGGGTGGTGCATATACATTTAAATCACACAAAAATGTAAGATAGGACAGCACCACTTACTTGGATACACTCAAGCAACTATGCGGCGGTGCTTGTGGCGTCAGGTCTCGGCCTCAGAGACCCCCAATAGACCATCAAAAAATAAGGAAGGTCACGGCACTCCAGAAGCAAATTCAATGTGTTTTAATCCACCAGATATTCAGCAGCAACGTTTCGACATCCGTCTTTATCAAGCTACATACGCGTCTTGATAAAGACGGATGTCGAAACGTTGCTGCTGAATATCTGGTGGATTAAAACACATTGAATTTGCTTCTGGAGTGCCGTGACCTTCCTTATTTTTTGATGGCATATACATTTAAAACACGAATAGTAAAACCTTTAAAAGATAAATAAATTAAAATTGCTCTACCCGGCATAATTTCTAAAACAGATTGTATAGTAATTTGGTGACTGCGGCATAATAAACCAACACCTGAAGCACGACAATCGTTTGCGCCTGACCAAACCGAGGAGCCCAATGTCCAATCTTTTTTTAGGTTCACGTATTCGATATCACTCTCAATCCTACATTCTTGAAGTAAGCAAATGTCAAAATTTACAGTCTCTAAATATGCGCACAGAGCTCTTTAAGGATCTCACATTTAGTGAGACCACATTGATGGGAACAACCATTTAAACATCAGAGTCCGATCCAGGCGAGCCAGGATCTTCAATTCGCAGGGATTTATCATCTCCTTTTCCGGGGGTCAGAAAGTTTGTAATACTAGCATAATCCGGATCCGGCGAATACTCAGACCGAGGTTCTGGATCCTTCGTACATCGATGTTTACTTCGTTTTTTTTCTCTATCCTCTTCTCTTGGCCTTTTCCAGGAATGGCTGCTGTCCATCTCGTCTCCGCCCTCACTAGACAAGGCCTTTAAGATCGTGCCGTCATCATCCGCCGAAGTTCCCGCATCAGCTCCTCGGGTTACTCCAGTCGGCTGTGAGGAGCCTAGCGAGACTCTCCTTGAAAAGGAACCCGATCTGTCTCGAGAGGTCTTCATCGCCTCATCCGAAACAACCGCTGTTTCAGACTGTGGCTCTGGCCTCTCCCATGATTGACTCCGACTATGCCTTTCGTCCTTCCTCGCTTGACCTCCTGTCAAAGGTACAGGGAGTCTTTGCTCTAGACTTTTCTTCACCTTCCCACTTTTAGGGGTCAAGGAAGGCCCAGGCTTGGTCGTTCCAGGGTCCTTCACAGGACCCCCTTTTGGATTAGGTGTGCCCTGTTCAAGTCCCACATCCGGCCTACGCCCTTCTTGAGAAAGTCTTTGCAGACCTTTCATGGGAGGTTCCCGAGAGACCTCGCCCGTTGTCTCATGCCCAGATCTCACTGTCGATTCCACAGTTTTGTCAGAGGGGCCTGCAGCACTCTCCTGCCTAGCCTCAGAGTCCACCTTTGGAGCTCCGGGCTTAACCATAACACTCATGCTCAGGGTTTTAACCATAGAGTGTGCACCCCCTGCCGACTGCTGGCCAGGCTTAAATTGTTTGTTTGCCTTCATGGGACAATCTCGAAAAATGTGTCCCCTTGTCCCACACAAGGAGCACACCCTTTCACTTGTGCATTTTGAGGCAACATGCCCGAGTCTGCCACAATTGTTGCACCGCACCTCTTTTGCGTTCTCGCAGTTCCCCTGAACGTGCCCGTACTGCAAGCACTTCCTGCAGAAAGTGGGCATTTGGTTGTAATAAAGGAAGCCACGGTGACTTCTTATGGAGAACTGCGAGGGCGGGTGCGACAGACCTCCTATACCGCCAGGGTCCTCCTTCAAAATGACCCAATATTTTCTCTTGCCGTTCCATAGACCCTCTCCGTTCAGGATCTTTTTCTCGAGACGGATGGAACGGCAGTACCGACTGAGGAAGGTCTGTATATCGGCTTCCGCAAAGAAGGGATTGTACATCACTACAATCAAAGATCTCTCTCCCTCTCCATATAGGAAGGAGAAATCGAGGCCATCCAACCTCTTATCATTTGGGTCCGCCACGCTCAGTCTTTCATATATGTTATCGCAGCAGCTTGAAGCCTCAAAGGTAATGGTATATCGCCCTTGTATTTCCTGGTCTCTCAAACACAGGATGTCAGACTTGAGGAGCCCGAAGTAGCCCAGCAAAACCTCCGCCACCACATAGCGGAGGTTCTTCTGCTGTCGATGACTTTCCTCCACCTCGATTCTGACTGATTGGCGCAACCGAGTCTCCCCGGCTGCAAAGCCAAAGGAGAATGGCATTCTCAGTATCCCGAGGAAAACAAGCTCCTACCCTGGAAACCTCAGGTGCAGCGCCCCAACCCGTAAGGTAGGGTACCACACCCCAAGCCAAGGATCAGAGTATCCCAGGTACTATCAGCCTCTCCCAGATGTTCCGTTCCGCAACCGAAACCGACCGTCAAGATCTCAAAAGAGGTCGCAATCGCAAGCACGACAAAAAATGTCCGACGTCCAGGGGTTCAACCGTCACCTCCAGCAACAGGGGTTCAGATCCTCCAGGACCCACCCCTGAGGCCAGGGATCCGGAGACCCTGGGCTACCTCTCACCGGGATCGAGACAGCACCTCTCGGTGCCGCACTAGATCCACGTCACGAAGCCGGAGAAAATATGTCGCCTTCACTCCCTTAATCCACGCTCAAAAAACGCCTTCCCTGGTCCGAGAACCATAAAAAGACGCGATCGCCTCCCGTTGCCTGGGGACTAAGCCTATCCCCTATAGCAGCAAGGGGGCACAACTCAGGCTATAAACCCACGCCGTCCCCCAAGGCCGAGGAATCGGGTACCCCAGGCACCTTCCAGCCAAGATTCTATGTATCTCTACACCTGATCCTAGCCAAAAGGCCGAGAAGCAATCTCTGAGTTACAGCAATTTTTTTTATTTTATTTTTTCCAAATCCATCAGTCAATAAAACACTCTTGAACCTCTGGTCATTTCACTATTCAGTGACTTACCATATTCAAGTGATCTCAACATCATCTGGACTTATTTTACTTTTATTAAAAGAATAGAAAATACTTCACAGACTCTTTTAACACAAATGTTTCCATTTTTCAAATTTCCACCATTCCTCAGCTTTCCCTTCATCCCATCTTTTCCGATCATGCAAAACCACTAAATAAACCCTAGAAAGAAATAATTTCACCGTATTCTGCTCAGATATTTTGGTTTTCCTAGAAATTAAAAGGTTTCTCACATCCCATAACGTTGCTTTTAGTATCGTGAAAATAATCCAATATATTCTGGTTTCCACTCTTCTAGAAAAATCATGTCCAATCAATAAGTGTTCGTATCCATAATCAGAATCAAATATAATCTTCAGCCAACCTTTCAAGTGCAACAGAACCTGTTTTGTGAACACACAGGACCAAAAAATATGTTCCAGATCCTCCACCCCTCCACATCCGTCTCTTGGACATACTTCCACAACGTCTATACCTCTTGTTCTCAGGAAGGCTCGTGTAGGCAGACACCCATGTAAAGTCATCCAAGCAATGTCCAGATATCTATTAAGAATTCCTGGGGTCCGAAAAAGTTTCCATATAAACTCTGACTGTTTAGCATTTAGGAAAGGCACATTACTTATTACTTCATTATTTCTTAGGCATCCCATTAATGTTTTTTTGTTGATGTTAGTTATACAACTCAGATCATATTTTTCATAAAAAGATCTCATGGTCACATAGAAAGCAGGTAGGATCTGCGACACTGGTTTCCGCAGGTCTTTTCCAATCCATTTCCATTTAACAAACAGCCATCCTGTCAAATATTTTATCATACAAGCTGTTCTACTTTCAGTTTTAACAATTTTATAAATCAAAAGAAAGTAATGCATGTTCAAAAAGAAATCAATATTTGGAAACTCATATCCCCCAAAAGTTCTCCTCTTCATTACAGTCTCTCTTCTGGACCTCTCCATTTTAGAGCTCCAGAAGAAGACAAATAGTTTCCTAGTTATTCTTCTCAACCATAATTTCCCAGGTGGGAAGATCACAGCTGTGTACAAAAGTAATGGCAATATAATAGCTTTAATTATTAATATCTTGCCTTTCAGAGATAGATCCCGTAATTTCCAGAATGCTAGTTTCATATCGATTTTAGCTTCTAATTTATCAAAACTCTGTTTTCCTTTGAGATTGTTCTCGAAAACTACCCCTAGCACTTCAATATCCTCTTTTTGCGGTACTTCTCTCACATTGATTTCCACCTTCCTCCCAAAGTTACATATTTGACACTTATTCCAGTTGACTCGCATTCCAGCTACAGCACAAAAGATTTTCAAATGCAGATTTGCACGATTTAGATCCGCCTGTGATCCACACACAAAGACCACATCGTCCATATATGCTAAAGATTTAACATTCTGCCCATCCCCACCAGGAATATGGAAACCAAATACATGTTTGTCTTTTTGCAAGGTCATCAATAATCCTTCCATTACACAAATAAAGAGGATAGGTGAAAGCGGACATCCCTGCCTCACTCCTGATTTAACTTGAATATTTGAACCAACATGACCGTTTACCAGGATCCTACTACCCACCTCCTTATATAGACCCTGTATGACTGTAAGTAATTTCTGTGGCACTCCCATCTTTGTCAAAGTAGTAAACATAAAACGGTGAGAAACTTTGTCAAAGGCTTTCTCTAAATCAATGCCTTCCAAAATCAAAGGGAATTGAGCATTATTCGCATGAAAAATCATATCTCTCAAGAGCAATAAATTATCAGATATCCTTCTTCCCGGGATAGCACAAGTTTGATGTACGCCAATCATAAACTTAATTACATGACTAAGTCTGCTAGCCACAATTTTTGCTAAGACCTTATAGTCACTAGTTAATAGGGTAATTGGTCTCCAGTTTTTAACTTCTCTCCTATCACCTTTCTTATAGATCAAAGTGACTACCCCTTGCTTCATCGACTCAGACAACGAACCGGAGTTAAAGACATATTTGATGACACCCACCATCTGCTCTTTAATGAAAGACCAACAAGAAATATAAAATTCAACGGGAAGCCCGTCAATACCCGGAGTTTTACCTTTTGCCATAGCACTTATCACCTTTTTAACTTCATCCTCAGTGATTTCCTCCTCCAAAAAATCCAACTCACCTCTTGGGATATTATTTTCCAAAACCTTACAATATTCTTCAATTTCTTTATCTGATGCTGCATTATCCTGACCAAATAAAGATTCATAGAACTTACTAATTTCATTAATCATTTTATCTCCAGTTACCTCACCACCCACAGACAGCACAGAATCAAAAAAGCCTTTTGCCTTAAAACACTTTTTGAAGAAATATCCAGTGCACTGTTCATGCTCTTCCAAATGTTTAACTTTTGCCTGTAACACAATCCTTTTCCCTCGTTCCATCAGCCCTTTTCTTATTTCCTCTTTCACTTTACTCAACTCTCCCTCTACCTCAAAACCAACACTTTTTAATTTGTATAAGGTCTCCAGTCTTTTCACTAAAACAACTTCTCTTTCTTTTTCTTTTCTGGCTTTCCAGACACCAACGCCTTTAAGATAATCAGTCATCCTCTTTTTAGTCCAATCCCACCACTGTAATATATTGACAAACTCTTTTTGTTTCCCAACACAGTAGTTAAATAATCTTTCTAACTCTTGCATCACATCTTTGTCTTCTAGCAAGCTAATGTTCAACTTCCATAACCCCTTTCCAAAGGTCACAGACTCTTTCATACAAACCTCCGCTTTAACAATTCTTAATTTTGATCCCTTGAGAAAACAAAAGAAAATCTAATCTTGATTTTACAGTACCACTTTCAGCAAGAAAAGTAAATCTATCTACACTAGTAACCAATAGACCAGCATCCTGGTAGTGTAGATCTTGGATAATTTGGTTTAAAGCTATAGAAGAAGCGTCTAGCTTAGACTCAGCCACACCCTCTCTATCAGTAGCAAACCTAATACAATTAAAGTCGCCTGCCACAATTGTAGATGTTCTACCTGGCAAATAAAATTTTACTACTTCAAAAAAATTAATCCTATCCTTTTTCTCCACCGGAGCATATAAATTAAAAATCCTCATACTTTGCCCCAAAAAAATCAAATTCCAGAATAACAAACCTTCCTGGGATCACAATTTTTAATTCTTTTACAACTATATTTTTGTTTTTGACCAATACCCCTACCCCCGTATTCTTATTCTCACTACAAGGAGACTGTAACGGACCGTTTCCGCAGACAAGGGGTTAAAATCCGTTTAGGCGATAAGCCCCTTTCTGAGAGACAGGCACAGCTACTGCAGGACACCAACTCCCGAACTGGATACAAAGTAGCACTCCAAACTGGAACCTCACGAATAGCTGCTAGGAGACGAACAGGAAAAGCATACAATCCTGGCAATCGGTCTTCTAACAGCATACAGTGAATCCCCCCAATAACGAGACAAGGCTCCGTTTTGAGGGTCAAGCAGTGGTCTGACTGTACTTGAAGTACAGCCTCTTTTATTCACAAAAAACTAACATATTACTGCCCACAGGGGTTTGAAATACAACCAATCAGTAATTAACAAGACATACAATGTAACTACAGCAACCAATCGTTCACGCCCCCAGAGGACCAGAATGAAGACTGACATAGGACAACATATCCCCACAATGCATCATGGTTTCCTCCTCTCTGTCCAGACAACCTGAAGAGCAATCCAATTATCTCTGAGGACAAAGGGAGATCGCCAATACACATGCGCAGACAACAGGACAGACATCACCCTTTTAAACACACAATGGGACAATGGCACAATAGAAACACACCCAGCATTTTCCCTCCCCTTATCCTGAGAGGAGACTCAATTATACATACAGTTAAACATACTTTCTACCCAACTTTCATAACTCTAAAACCATACATCACATTCACATAAAAATTACATATTCGCAATCAATCCATTCAGGGGAACAACATATTAAAAAATGGCATGAATCAGACCAGGGGTTCAAAAGTTAGTAAAATATCTTTTGGGCCCTGGCTGGCACATGGCTATCTGGCTCAAACCAGTTTTACAGAGCCCTCTTTCCTGGAGACAATGGGAAATAATCAAATTATATCCAGGGATAGAGGCAGACTCCATTGAGCACATGGTTGCAAAAAGACATAAAATACAATAAAATACACAAGGTTACATTTACTACATAAAATAAAGACATGCAACATATCCCCAGATAGCTTAGGTCTGAGCGCATATTATTGAATGGCGCTCAGACCACACACATACAGTTCCATTGCCATGGAGCTTAAGTTTTGCATGGGCTGATGATAGGGCCCATAATCCTGGGGCAAGAGGCCAGCAGCCAGTCCTCTCCAAAGCCCCGTGGCGAGGTTGGTTTCGCCACACATCTCCTCCCCCCAGGGAAGACTAACCAGGTACCTGACCTCACGCCGGTCGGTACCTGAGTTAGTCTGGCAGCCCACACTCAACCCAATACTGGACCTGTTGCATTTGGTAGCCTGTCTCTGTCCAGTGAGTCCACCAAGGTTATGTTGGAAGCTGGTACTCCTGGTCTCTGTGTTGCTCCCTGGCTTAGAGTGGGGGTTGCTTTGTGGGCAGGTATCAGCGGTACTCTGCCCTGGTGCCAGCGCTACCACGGAAGAAGCCTGGTTGGAGCCTGGTTGTTGGAGGGGGAGACCGACTGTCTCTACCCCCTGTGCTGTAAGTGCAGAGACAACGGTCCCATCTGTACTGTTGTGGGGCTTACTGTCTCCCCCTGGTGCGTTAAGCTGCCGCTGGGGAGAGGGGGTAACGAGCTCCTCTCCCATACATACTTCTAGCCGCTGGGGAGGGCGACCGACCGTCTCCGCTCCCAATACAGTGTCCTGCTGCTGGGGAAAGGAGACTGGGCTCTCTATTCCCTGCTGGACCCTCTGCCGCTGGGGGACAGGACCGACTGTCTCTGCCCCCTGTAACTCCGCCTGCTGCTGGGGAAAGGAGACTGGGCTCCCAATTCCCAAAAAATCATGCTGCTTCTGGGGGGCAGGAACAACTACCTCTGCCCCCTGTAACTCCGCCTGACGCTGGGGAGGGAGGACGCTGCTCTCCTCTCCCTGCACTTCACACTGCCGCTGGGGAATGGAGACTGGGCTCCCAATTCCCTGCAGGACCGGCGGAGAGACCTCGGTCCCATCTCTACAGGCCACCTGGGGTCCTTCCCAGTAACATTCTACAATATCTGCCCAGCTGAATGGGTCTGGATCTGGGTCTGTCACCTTACCGTCCTGCTGAGCCTTCTCAATGGAGTGGAAGAGATCTCGGTAGTCCTGCTCCAGTTCCCACTCCAGGGTTGCTAGGTGAGCCAGGTCTTGCTCTACCTCATGGGGGTCATCCCACTCATGCCTAGCCTCCCTCTCATAGAAAATGTCCTGAAGTCTGGACTGTGCAGGGCTCCCGAAGTCAGGCTCTGCAAAGGACTCCCATAACAAGCCAGGACCATAAAACTCCTCTCCCTCTGGCTTGTCATGTTCGGCTGTCCAGGGTATATACTGTGCCATATACCACCAAAGCGCCTGGTAGGCATCCTCCAGCCATAGCTCCTGCCATACCCGGTGCTCTAGTTCCTTCACCCATTCCTCCAGGGGCTGCTCTCCCAGGAAGGGCATCCGCAGGGCCACTTGCTTCTGCAACCGCTGCTCTTCACTGGGGAGACTCTCACCCCGCTGGTATTGTAGATTATCCAGGGCCTGGTACCAGATGCCTTTCCTTAATGCATCCCGGCCATCCAGGTCCTCCTCCTCGTATAACACTGCTGGTTCCATCCTGCTGCTGTCAGGGACGCTGTACTGGGACATGCGTTGTCCTTAAATTGTAGAATCCACAGAAATGGTGTCTCCTGTAGCTGTCCTTCTGGCTGTAGGAACGATCCCGCTGCTTTCCACCAATGTAACGGACCGTTTCCGCAGACAAGGGGTTAAAATCCGTTTAGGCGATAAGCCCCTTTCTGAGAGACAGGCACAGCTACTGCAGGACACCAACTCCCGAACTGGATACAAAGTAGCACTCCAAACTGGAACCTCACGAATAGCTGCTAGGAGACGAACAGGAAAAGCATACAATCCTGGCAATCGGTCTTCTAACAGCATACAGTAAATCCCCCCAATAACGAGACAAGGCTCCGTTTTGAGGGTCAAGCAGTGGTCTGACTGTACTTGAAGTACAGCCTCTTTTATTCACAAAAAACAAACATATTACTGCCCACAGGGGTTTGAAATACAACCAATCAGTAATTAACAAGACATACAATGTAACTACAGCAACCAATCGTTCACGCCCCCAGAGGACCAGAATGAAGACTGACATAGGACAACATATCCCCACAATGCATCATGGTTTCCTCCTCTCTGTCCAGACAACCTGAAGAGCAATCCAATTATCTCTGAGGACAAAGGGAGATCGCCAATACACATGCGCAGACAACAGGACAGACATCACCCTTTTAAACACACAATGGGACAATGGCACAATAGAAACACACCCAGCATTTTCCCTCCCCTTATCCTGAGAGGAGACTCAATTATACATACAGTTAAACATACTTTCTACCCAACTTTCATAACTCTAAAACCATACATCACATTCACATAAAAATTACATATTCGCAATCAATCCATTCAGGGGAACAACATATTAAAAAATGGCATGAATCAGACCAGGGGTTCAAAAGTTAGTAAAATATCTTTTGGGCCCTGGCTGGCACATGGCTATCTGGCTCAAACCAGTTTTACAGAGCCCTCTTTCCTGGAGACAATGGGAAATAATCAAATTATATCCAGGGATAGAGGCAGACTCCATTGAGCACATGGTTGCAAAAAGACATAAAATACAATAAAATACACAAGGTTACATTTACTACATAAAATAAAGACATGCAACATATCCCCAGATAGCTTAGGTCTGAGCGCATATTATTGAATGGCGCTCAGACCACACACATACAGTTCAATTGCCATGGAGCTTAAGTTTTGCATGGGCTGATGATAGGGCCCATAATCCTGGGGCAAGAGGCCAGCAGCCAGTCCTCTCCAAAGCCCCGTGGCGAGGTTGGTTTCGCCACAGAGACCAAAAGGAATTACCGTGACACCATTCAGAATCCAAAGGGGCGACACTAATGGCACATTCCTGTAAGCAAAAGAGGTCAACACTAGAGTTGAGCGAACACCTGGATGTTCGGGTTCGAGAAGTTCGGCCGAACTTCCCGGGAAATGTTCGGGTTCGGGATCCGAACCCGAACCGAACTTCGTCCCCGAACCCGAACCGGAACCCCATTGAAGTCAATGGGGACCCGAACTTTTGGGCACTAAAAAGGCTGTAAAACAGCCCAGGAAAGAGCTAGAGGGCTGCAAAAGGCAGTAACATGTAGGTAAATCCCCTGCAAACAAATGTGGATAGGGAAATGAATTAAAATAAAAATTAAAAAAATTAAAATGACCCAATATCAATTGGACAGAGGTCCAATAGCAGAGAATCTGGCTTCACGTCAGCAGAGAATCAGTCTCTTCATGCCATAGCAAAGAATCTGGCTTCATGTCAGCACAGAATCAGTCTCTTCATGCCATAGCAGAGAATCTGGCTTCATGTCAGCACAGAATCTGTCTTCATGTCATAGCAGAGAATCAGGCTTCACGTCACCCACCACTGGAACAGGCCACTGTCACACATTTAGGTCCATGCACCCAGGCAGAGGAGAGAGGTCCCGTAACAGAGAATCTGGCCTGATGTCAGCACAGAATCTGTCTTCATGTCATAGCAGAGAATCAGGCTTCACGTCACCCACCACTGGAACAGGCCACTGTCACATATTTAGGCCCAGGCACCCAGGCAGAGGAGAGAGGTTGCGTAACAGAGAATCTGGCCTTATGTCAGCACAGAATCTGTCTTCATGTCATAGCAGAGAATCAGGCTTCACGTCACCCACCACTGGAACAGGCCACTGTCACACATTTAGGCCCCGGCACCCAGACAGAGGAGAGCGGTCCCGTAACAGAGAATCTGGCCTTATGTCAGCGCAGAATCAGTCTTCATGTCATAGCAGAGAATCAGGCTTCACGTCACCCACCACTGGAACAGGCCACTGTCACACATTTAGGCCCAGGCACCCAGGCAGAGGAGAGAGGTCCCGTAACAGAGAATCTGGCCTTATGTCAGCGCAGAATCTGTATTCATGTCATAGCAGAGAATCAGGCTTCACGTCACCCACCACTGGAACAGGCCACTGTCACACATTTAGGCCCAGGCACCGAGGCAGAGGAGAGAGGTCCCGTAACAGAGAATCTGGCCTTATGTCAGCGCAGAATCTGTATTCATGTCATAGCAGAGAATCAGGCTTCACGTCACCCACCACTGGAACAGGCCACTGTCACACATTTAGGCCCAGGCACCCAGGCAGAGGAGAGAGGTCCCATAACAGAGATTCTGGCCTTATGTCAGCGCAGAATCTGTATTCATGTCATAGCAGAGAATCAGGCTTCACGTCACCCACCACTGAAACAGGCCACTGTCACACATTTAGGCCCAGGCACCCAGGCAGAGGAGAGAGGTCCCGTAACAGAGAATCTGGCCTTATGTCAGCGCAGAATCTGTATTCATGTCATAGCAGAGAATCAGGCTTCACGTCACCCACCACTGGAACAGGCCACTGTCAGACATTTAGGCCCCGGCACCCAGACAGAGGAGAGCGGTCCCATAACAGAGAATCTGGCCTTTTGTCAGCGCAGAATCTGTCTTCATGTCATAGCAGAGAATCAAGCTTCACGTCACCCACCACTGGAACAGGCCACTGTCACACATTTAGGCCCAGGCACCCAGGCAGAGGAGAGAGGTCGCGTAACAGAGAATCTGGCCTTATGTCAGCACAGAATCTGTCTTCATGTCATAGCAGAGAATCAGGCTTCACGTCACCCTCCACTGGAACAGGCCACTGTCACAAATTTAGGCCCCGGGCACCCAGGCAGAGGAGAGAGGTCCCGTAACAGAGAATCTGGCCTGGTGTCAGCACAGAATCTGTCTTCATGTCATAGCAGAGAATCAGGCTTCACGTCACCCACCACTGGAACAGGCCACTGTCACACATTTAGGCCCAGGCACCCAGGCAGAGGAGAGAGGTCGCGTAACAGAGAATCTTGCCTTATGTCCGCACAGAATCTGTCTTCATGTCATAGCAGAGAATCAGGCTTCACGTCACCCACCACTGGAACAGGCCACTGTCACACATTTAGGCCCAGGCACCCAGGCAGAGGAGAGAGGTCGCGTAACAGAGAATCTGGCCTTATGTCAGCACAGAATCTGTCTTCATGTCATAGCAGAGAATCAGGCTTCACGTCACCCACCACTTGAACAGGCCACTGTCACATATTTAGGCCCAGGCACCCAGGCAGAGGAGAGAGGTCGCGTAACAGAGAATCTTGCCTTATGTCAGCACAGAATCTGTCTTCATGTCATAGCAGAGAATCAAGCTTCACGTCACCCACCACTGGAACAGGCCACTGTCACACATTTAGGCCCAGGCAGAGGATAGAGGTCGCGTAACAGAGAATCTGGCCTTATGTCAGCACAGAATCTGTCTTCATGTCATAGCAGAGAATCAGGCTTCACGTCACCCACCACTGGAACAGGCCACTGTCACACATTTAGGCCCCGGCACCCAGACAGAGGAGAGCGGTCCCGTAACAGAGAATCTGGCCTTATGTCAGCGCAGAATCAGTCTTCATGTCATAGCAGAGAATCAGGCTTCACGTCACCAACCACTGGAACAGGCCACTGTCACACATTTAGGCCCAGGCACCCAGGCAGAGGAGAGAGGTCGCGTAACAGAGAATCTTGCCTTATGTCAGCACAGAATCTGTCTTCATGTCATAGCAGAGAATCAGGCTTCACGTCACCCACCACTGGAACAGGCCACTGTCACACATTTAGGCCCAGGCACCCAGGCAGAGAAGAGAGGTCGCGTAACAGAGAATCTGGCCTTATGTCAGCACAGAATCTGTCTTCATGTCATAGCAGAGAATCAGGCTTCACGTCACCCACCACTGGAACAGGCCACTGTCACACATTTAGGCCCCGGCACCCAGACAGAGGAGAGCGGTCCCGTAACAGAGAATCTGGCCTTATGTCAGCGCAGAATCAGTCTTCATGTCATAGCAGAGAATCAGGCTTCACGTCACCCACCACTGGAACAGGCCACTGTCACACATTTAGGCCCAGGCACCCAGGCAGAGGAGAGAGGTCCCGTAACAGAGAATCTGGCCTTATGTCAGCGCAGAATCTGTATTCATGTCATAGCAGAGAATCAGGCTTCACGTCACCCACCACTGGAACAGGCCACTGTCACACATTTAGGCCCAGGCACCCAGGCAGAGGAGAGAGGTCCCGTAGCAGAGAATCTGGCCTTATGTCAGCGCAGAATCTGTATTCATGTCATAGCAGAGAATCAGGCTTCACGTCACCCACCACTGGAACAGTCCACTGTCACACATTTAGGCCCAGGCACCCAGGCAGAGGAGAGAGGTCCCGTAACAGAGAATCTGGCCTTATGTCAGTGCAGAATCTGTATTCATGTCATAGCAGAGAATTAGGCTTCACGTCACCCACCACTGAAACAGGCCACTGTCACACATTTAGGCCCAGGCACCCAGGCAGAGGAGAGAGGTCCCGTAACAGAGAATCTGGCCTTATGTCGGGTCAGAATCTGTATTCATGTCATAGCAGAGAATCAGGCTTCACGTCACCCACCACTGGAACAGGCCACTGTCACACATTTAGTGTAACAATCCTACAGGCTCACCTGAGTCAGAGGACCGCTGGCTGGAGGTAGGAGTGGAGCCCAGTGGCAAGGACCGCAGGCAGGTAGTAGGTAGGGACAAGCAGAAGAGTAGTCGGTAGGCAGGCGGTGGGTCAGGGCAGGCGGCAGTAAGCGTGGTCAGACAATCCGGATGGCAACGGTGGTAGCAGTTCAGTAGGTAGGGACAAGCAGAAGAGTAGTCGGTAGGCAATTCCTGGTCAGCAGTGGATTTCAGTAGTAGCAGGAGCAGCAGATGAGGAGAAGCTTGATCAAGGCTCAGGAGCTCAATAATCAGCAAGCTAGAGTGTAAGGGGCTGGACTTATATAGGGAAGTACCAGGTGTGGGGAATCAAGGGTGATGAGCAAGGCTTGGCAAGACTGAGGTTTCAGGGAGTAATGTCCAGAGAGGACGGTAGCCTAGTAAGCAGGGCTACCGCCTGGGATGTGGCTGGTCACGGGTTCGAATCCTGACATTTAGGCCCCGGCACCCAGACAGAGGAGAGGTTCATTCAACTTTGGGTTGCCCCGCAATATAATGGTAAAATGAAATTAAAAATAGTATTGAATGAGGAAGTGCCCTGGAGTAGAATAATATATTGTTAAGGGGAGGTAGTTAATATCTAATCTGCACAAGGGATGGACAGGCCCTGTGGGATCCATGCCTGGTTTATTTTTATGAACGTCAGCTTGTCCACATTGGCTGTAGACAGGCAGCTGCATTTGTCTGTAATGACGCCCCCTGCCGTGCTGAATACACGTTCAGACAAAACGCTGGCCGCCGGGCAGGCCAGCACCTCCAAGGCATAAAAGGCTAGCTCTGGCCACATGGACAATTTGGAGACCCAGAAGTTGAATGGGGCCGAACCATCAGTCAGTACGTGGAGGGGTGTGCACAGGTACTGTTCCACCATGTTAGTGAAATGTTGCCTCCTGCTAACACGTTCCGTATCAGGTGGTGGTGCACTTAGCTGTGGCGTGTTGACAAAACTTTTCCACATCTCTGCCATGCTAACCCTGCCCTCAGAGGAGCTGGGCGTGACACAGCTGCGTTGGCGACCTTTTGCTCCTCCTCTGCTTTCGCCTTGGGCTTCCACTGGTTCCCCTGTGACATTTGGGAATGCTCTCAGTATCGCGTCTACCAACGTGCGCTTGTACTCGCGCATCTTCCTATCACGCTCCAGTGTAGGAAGTCAGGTGGGCACATTGTCTTTGTACCGGGGATCCAGCAGGGTGGCAACCCAGTAGTCCGCACACGTTAAAATGTGGGCAACTCTGCTGTCGTTGCGCAGGCACTGCAGCATGTAGTCGCTCATGTGTGCCAGGCTGCCCAGAGGTAAGGACAAGCTGTCCTCTGTGGGAGGCGTATCGTCATCGTCCTGTGTTTCCCCCCAGCCACGCACCAGTGATGGGCCCGAGCTGCTTTGGGTGCCACCCCGCTGTGAACATGCTTCATCCTCATCCTCCTCCACCTCCTCCTCATCCTCGTCCTCCTCGTCCTCCAGTAGTGGGCCCTGTCTGGCCACATTTGTACCTGGCCTCTGGTGTTGCAAAAAACCTCCCTCTGAGTCACTTCGAAGAGACTGGCCTGAAAGTGCTAAAAATGACCCCTCTTCCTCCTCTTCCTCCTGGGCCACCTCCTCTTCCATCATCGCCCTAAGTGTTTTCTCAAGGAGACATAGAAGTGGTATTGTAACGCTGATAACGGCGTCATCGCCACTGGCCATGTTGGTGGAGTACTCGAAACAGCGCAACAGGGCACACAGGTCTCGCATGGAGGCCCAGTCATTGGTAGTGAAGTGTGTCTGATCCACAGTGCGACTGACCCGTGCGTGCTGCAGCTGAAACTCCACTATGGCCTGCTGCTGCTCGCACAGTCTGTCCAGCATATGCAAGGTGGAGTTCCACCTGGTGGGTACGTCGCATATGAGGCGGTGAGCGGAAAGGCCGAAGTTACGCTGTAGCGCAGAGAGGCAAGCAGCGGCAGGGTGTGAACGCCGGAAGCGCGAACAGACGGCCCGCACTTTATGCAGCAGCTCTGACATGTCAGGGTAGTTGCGAATGAACTTCTGCACCACCAAATTCAGCACATGCGCCAGGCAAGGGATGTGCGTCAAACCGGATAGTCCCAGAGCTGCAACGAGATTTCGACCATTATCGCACACCACCAGGCCGGGCTTGAGGCTCACCGGCAGCAACCACTCGTCGGTCTGTTGTTCTATACCCCGCCACAACTCCTGTGCGGTGTGGGGCCTGTCCCCCAAACATATGAGTTTCAGAATGGCCTGCTGACGTTTACCCCGTGCTGTGCTGAAGTTGGTGGTGAAGGTGTGTGGCTGACTGGATGAGCAGGTGGAAGAAGAGGAGGAGGAAGCTGAGTAGGAGGAGGAGGAGACAGGAGGCAAAGAATGTTGCCCTGCGATCCTTGGCGGCGGAAGGACGTGCGCCAAACAGCTCTCCGCCTGGGGCCCAGCCGCCACTACATTTACCCAGTGTGCAGTTAGGGAGATATAGCGTCCCTGGCCGTGCCTACTGGTCCACGTATCTGTGGTTAGGTGGACCTTGCCACAGATGGCGTTGCGCAGTGCATACTTGATTTTATCGGACACTTGTTTGTGCAGGGAAGGCACGGCTCTCTTGGAGAAGTAGTGGCGGCTGGGAACAACATACTGTGGGACAGCAAGTGACATGAGCTGTTTGAAGCTGTGTGTATCCACCAGCCTAAATGACAGCATTTCATAGGCCAGTAGTTTAGAAATGCTGGCATTCAGGGCCAGGGATCGAGGGTGGCTAGGTGGTAATTTACGCTTTCTCTCAAATGTTTGTGAGATGGAGAGCTGAACGCTGCCGTGTGACATGGTTGAGATGCTTGGTGACGCAGGTGGTGGTGTTGGTGGTACATCCCATGTTTGCTGGGCGGCAGGTGCCAACGTTCCTCCAGAGGCGGAGGAAGAGGCCGAGGCGGCGGCAGCAGCAGCAGAAGAGGCCGAGGCGGCAGCAGCAGAAGAGGTAGCAGGGGGAGCCTGAGTGACTTCCTTGTTTTTAAGGTGTTTACTCCACTGCAGTTCATGCTTTGCATGCAGGTGCCTGGTCATGCAGGTTGTGCTAAGGTTCAGAACGTTAATGCCTCGCTTCAGGCTCTGATGGCACAGCGTGCAAACCACTCGGGTCTTGTCGTCAGCACATTGTTTGAAGATGTGCCATGCCAGGCAACTCCTTGAAGCTGCCTTTGGGGTGCTCGGTCCCAGATGGCGGCGGTCAGTAGCAGGCGGAGTCTCTTGGCGGCGGGTGTTCTGATTTTGCCCACTGCTCCCTCTTTTGCTACGCTGTTGGCTCGGTCTCACCACTGCCTCTTCCTCCGAACTGTGAAAGTCAGTGGCACGACCTTCATTCCATGTGGGGTCTAGGACCTCATCGTCCCCTGCATCGTCTTCCACCCAGTCTTGATCCCTGACCTCCTGTTCAGTCTGCACACTGCAGAAAGACGCAGCAGTTGGCACCTGTGTTTCGTCATCATCAGAGACATGCTGCTGGGGTATTCCCATGTCCTCATCATCAGGAAAAATAAGTGGTTGTGCGTTAGTGCATTCTATCTCTTCCACCCCTGGGGAAGGGCTAGGTGGATGCCCTTGGGAAACCCTGGCAGCAGAGTCTTCAAACAGCATAAGAAACTGCTGCATAACTTGAGGCTCAGACAGTTTTCCTGATATGCATGGGGGTGATGTGACAGACCGATGGGCTTGGTTTTCATGCGCCATCTGTGCGCTTTCTGCAGAAGACTGGGTGGGAGATAATGTGAACGTGCTGGATCCACTGTCGGCCACCCAATTGACTAATGCCTGTACCTGCTCAGGCCTTACCATCCTTAGAACGGCATTGGGCCCCACCAAATATCGCTGTAAATTCTGCTGGCTACTGGGACCTGAGGTAGTTGGTTCACTAGGACGTGTGGCTGTGGCAGAACGGCCACGTCCTCTCCCAGCACCAGAGGGTCCACTAACACCACCACGACCATGTCCACGTCCGCGTCCCTTATTAGATGTTTTCCTCATTGTTCCCGTTCACCACAATTTTGAGAATGGCAAATTTGGGAATGCTTTTTCAACCCAGAACAAAAAGTCTGCTTTTACGGTCACTACAAATAACTTGACCAGCTAAAACAGTGCAGATTTGGTTGAATAGAGATGTGAGACCTGTTTTTTTTTGCGCTGTGTGACAGGTATAGGTTTAATCACAGAATGACACTTCTATCAGCACGCTAGCGTGTGTCTTAGGTTTTTCTGAATGACACTATCAATACCTTCACTGTAAGATTTTATTTTTGGGATAGATTTCAAGTAGGCCTCAAATACCAGAAACTAGTTAATTTGAGAATGGGAAATTTGGGAATGCTTTTTCAACCCAGAACAAAAAGTCTGCTTTTACGGTCACTACAAATAACTTGACCAGCAAAAACAGTGCAGATTTGGTTGAATAGAGATGTGAGACCTGTTTTTTTTTGCGCTGTGTGACAGGTATAGGTTTAATCACAGAATGACACTTCTATCAGCACGCTAGCGTGTGTCTTAGGTTTTTCTGAATGACACTATCAATACCTTCAATGTAAGATTTTCTTTTTGGGATAGATTTCAAGTAGGCCTCAAATACCAGAAACTAGTTATTTTGAGAATGGGAAATTTGGGAATGCTTTTTCAACCCAGAACAAAAAGTCTGCTTTTACGGTCACTACAAATAACTTGACCAGCAAAAACAGTGCAGATTTGGTTGAATAGAGATGTGAGACCTGTTTTTTTTTGCGCTGTGTGACAGGTATAGGTTTAATCACAGAATGACACTTCTATCAGCACGCTAGCGTGTGTCTTAGGTTTTTCTGAATGACACTATCAATACCTTCAATGTAAGATTTTCTTTTTGGGATAGATTTCAAGTAGGCCTCAAATACCACAAACTAGTTATTTTGAGAATGGCAAATTTGGGAATGCTTTTTCAACCCAGAACAAAAAGTCTGCTTTTACGGTCACTACAAATAACTTGACCAGCAAAAACAGTGCAGATTTGGTTGAATAGAGATGTGAGACCTGTTTTTTTTTGCGCTGTGTGACAGGTATAGGTTTAATCACAGAATGACACTTCTATCAGCACGCTAGCGTGTGTCTTAGGTTTTTCTGAATGACACTATCAATACCTTCAATGTAAGATTTTCTTTTTGGGATAGATTTCAAGTAGGCCTCAAATACCAGAAACTAGTTATTTTGAGAATGGCAAATTTGGGAATGCTTTTTCAACCCAGAACAAAAAGTCTGCTTTTACGGTCACTACAAATAACTTGACCAGCAAAAACAGTGCAGATTTGGTTGAATAGAGATGTGAGACCTGTTTTTTTTTGCGCTGTGTGACAGGTATAGGTTTAATCACAGAATGACACTTCTATCAGCACGCTAGCGTGTGTCTTAGGTTTTTCTGAATGACACTATCAATACCTTCACTGTAAGATTTTCTTTTTGGGATAGATTTCAAGTAGGCCTCAAATACCAGAAACTAGTTATTTTGAGAATGGGAAATTTGGGAATGCTTTTTCAACCCAGAACAAAAAGTCTGCTTTTACGGTCACTACAAATAACTTGACCAGCAAAAACAGTGCAGATTTGGTTGAATAGAGATGTGAGACCTGTTTTTTTTTGCGCTGTGTGACAGGTATAGGTTTAATCACAGAATGACACTTCTATCAGCACGCTAGCGTGTGTCTTAGGTTTTTCTGAATGACACTATCAATACCTTCACTGTAAGATTTTCTTTTTGGGATAGATTTCAAGTAGGCCTCAAATACCAGAAACTAGTTATTTTGAGAATGGGAAATTTGGGAATGCTTTTTCAACCCAGAACAAAAAGTCTGCTTTTACGGTCACTACAAATAACTTGACCAGCAAAAACAGTGCAGATTTGGTTGAATAGAGATGTGAGACCTGTTTTTTTTTGCGCTGTGTGACAGGTATAGGTTTAATCACAGAATGACACTTCTATCAGCACGCTAGCGTGTGTCTTAGGTTTTTCTGAATGACACTATCAATACCTTCAATGTAAGATTTTCTTTTTGGGATAGATTTCAAGTAGGCCTCAAATACCAGAAACTAGTTATTTTGAGAATGGGAAATTTGGGAATGCTTTTTCAACCCAGAACAAAAAGTCTGCTTTTACGGTCACTACAAATAACTTGACCAGCAAAAACAGTGCAGATTTGGTTGAATAGAGATGTGAGACCTGTTTTTTTTTGCGCTGTGTGACAGGTATAGGTTTAATCACAGAATGACACTTCTATCAGCACGCTAGCGTGTGTCTTAGGTTTTTCTGAATGACACTATCAATACCTTCAATGTAAGATTTTCTTTTTGGGATAGATTTCAAGTAGGCCTCAAATACCACAAACTAGTTATTTTGAGAATGGGAAATTTGGGAATGCTTTTTCAACCCAGAACAAAAAGTCTGCTTTTACGGTCACTACAAATAACTTGACCAGCAAAAACAGTGCAGATTTGGTTGAATAGAGATGTGAGACCTGTTTTTTTTTGCGCTGTGTGACAGGTATAGGTTTAATCACAGAATGACACTTCTATCAGCACGCTAGCGTGTGTCTTAGGTTTTTCTGAATGACACTATCAATACCTTCAATGTAAGATTTTCTTTTTGGGATAGATTTCAAGTAGGCCTCAAATACCAGAAACTAGTTATTTTGAGAATGGCAAATTTGGGAATGCTTTTTCAACCCAGAACAAAAAGTCTGCTTTTACGGTCACTACAAATAACTTGACCAGCAAAAACAGTGCAGATTTGGTTGAATAGAGATGTGAGACCTGTTTTTTTTTGCGCTGTGTGACAGGTATAGGTTTAATCACAGAATGACACTTCTATCAGCACGCTAGCGTGTGTCTTAGGTTTTTCTGAATGACACTATCAATACCTTCACTGTAAGATTTTCTTTTTGGGATAGATTTCAAGTAGGCCTCAAATACCAGAAACTAGTTATTTTGAGAATGGGAAATTTGGGAATGCTTTTTCAACCCAGAACAAAAAGTCTGCTTTTACGGTCACTACAAATAACTTGACCAGCAAAAACAGTGCAGATTTGGTTGAATAGAGATGTGAGACCTGTTTTTTTTTGCGCTGTGTGACAGGTATAGGTTTAATCACAGAATGACACTTCTATCAGCACGCTAGCGTGTGTCTTAGGTTTTTCTGAATGACACTATCAATACCTTCACTGTAAGATTTTCTTTTTGGGATAGATTTCAAGTAGGCCTCAAATACCAGAAACTAGTTATTTTGAGAATGGGAAATTTGGGAATGCTTTTTCAACCCAGAACAAAAAGTCTGCTTTTACGGTCACTACAAATAACTTGACCAGCAAAAACAGTGCAGATTTGGTTGAATAGAGATGTGAGACCTGTTTTTTTTTGCGCTGTGTGACAGGTATAGGTTTAATCACAGAATGACACTTCTATCAGCACGCTAGCGTGTGTCTTAGGTTTTTCTGAATGACACTATCAATACCTTCACTGTAAGATTTTCTTTTTGGGATAGATTTCAAGTAGGCCTCAAATACCAGAAACTAGTTATTTTGAGAATGGGAAATTTGGGAATGCTTTTTCAACCCAGAACAAAAAGTCTGCTTTTACGGTCACTACAAATAACTTGACCAGCAAAAACAGTGCAGATTTGGTTGAATAGAGATGTGAGACCTGTTTTTTTTTGCGCTGTGTGACAGGTATAGGTTTAATCACAGAATGACACTTCTATCAGCACGCTAGCGTGTGTCTTAGGTTTTTCTGAATGACACTATCAATACCTTCAATGTAAGATTTTCTTTTTGGGATAGATTTCAAGTAGGCCTCAAATACCAGAAACTAGTTATTTTGAGAATGGGAAATTTGGGAATGCTTTTTCAACCCAGAACAAAAAGTCTGCTTTTACGGTCACTACAAATAACTTGACCAGCAAAAACAGTGCAGATTTGGTTGAATAGAGATGTGAGACCTGTTTTTTTTTGCGCTGTGTGACAGGTATAGGTTTAATCACAGAATGACACTTCTATCAGCACGCTAGCGTGTGTCTTAGGTTTTTCTGAATGACACTATCAATACCTTCACTGTAAGATTTTCTTTTTGGGATAGATTTCAAGTAGGCCTCAAATACCAGAAACTAGTTATTTTGAGAATGGGAAATTTGGGAATGCTTTTTCAACCCAGAACAAAAAGTCTGCTTTTACGGTCACTACAAATAACTTGACCAGCAAAAACAGTGCAGATTTGGTTGAATAGAGATGTGAGACCTGTTTTTTTTTGCGCTGTGTGACAGGTATAGGTTTAATCACAGAATGACACTTCTATCAGCACGCTAGCGTGTGTCTTAGGTTTTTCTGAATGACACTATCAATACCTTCAATGTAAGATTTTCTTTTTGGGATAGATTTCAAGTAGGCCTCAAATACCAGAAACTAGTTATTTTGAGAATGGGAAATTTGGGAATGCTTTTTCAACCCAGAACAAAAAGTCTGCTTTTACGGTCACTACAAATAACTTGACCAGCAAAAACAGTGCAGATTTGGTTGAATAGAGATGTGAGACCTGTTTTTTTTTGCGCTGTGTGACAGGTATAGGTTTAATCACAGAATGACACTTCTATCAGCACGCTAGCGTGTGTCTTAGGTTTTTCTGAATGACACTATCAATACCTTCAATGTAAGATTTTCTTTTTGGGATAGATTTCAAGTAGGCCTCAAATACCAGAAACTAGTTATTTTGAGAATGGCAAATTTGGGAATGCTTTTTCAACCCAGAACAAAAAGTCTGCTTTTACGGTCACTACAAATAACTTGACCCGCAAAAACAGTGCAGATTTGGTTGAATAGAGATGTGAGACCTGTTTTTTTTTGCGCTGTGTGACAGTTATAGGTTTAATCACAGAATGACACTTCTATCAGCACGCTAGCGTGTGTCTTAGGTTTTTCTGAATGACACTATCAATACCTTCACTGTAAGATTTTCTTTTTGGGATAGATTTCAAGTAGGCCTCAAATACCAGAAACTAGTTATTTTGAGAATGGGAAATTTGGGAATGCTTTTTCAACCCAGAACAAAAAGTCTGCTTTTACGGTCACTACAAATAACTTGACCAGCAAAAACAGTGCAGATTTGGTTGAATAGAGATGTGAGACCTGTTTTTTTTTGCGCTGTGTGACAGGTATAGGTTTAATCACAGAATGACACTTCTATCAGCACGCTAGCGTGTGTCTTAGGTTTTTCTGAATGACACTATCAATACCTTCAATGTAAGATTTTCTTTTTGGGATAGATTTCAAGTAGGCCTCAAATACCAGAAACTAGTTATTTTGAGAATGGGAAATTTGGGAATGCTTTTTCAACCCAGAACAAAAAGTCTGCTTTTACGGTCACTACAAATAACTTGACCAGCAAAAACAGTGCAGATTTGGTTGAATAGAGATGTGAGACCTGTTTTTTTTTGCGCTGTGTGACAGGTATAGGTTTAATCACAGAATGACACTTCTATCAGCACGCTAGCGTGTGTCTTAGGTTTTTCTGAATGACACTATCAATACCTTCACTGTAAGATTTTCTTTTTGGGATAGATTTCAAGTAGGCCTCAAATACCAGAAACTAGTTATTTTGAGAATGGGAAATTTGGGAATGCTTTTTCAACCCAGAACAAAAAGTCTGCTTTTACGGTCACTACAAATAACTTGACCAGCAAAAACAGTGCAGATTTGGTTGAATAGAGATGTGAGACCTGTTTTATTTTGCGCTGTGTGACAGGTATAGGTTTAATCACAGAATGACACTTCTATCAGCACGCTAGCGTGTGTCTTAGGTTTTTCTGAATGACACTATCAATACCTTCACTGTAAGATTTTCTTTTTGGGATAGATTTCAAGTAGGCCTCAAATACCAGAAACTAGTTATTTTGAGAATGGGAAATTTGGGAATGCTTTTTCAACCCAGAACAAAAAGTCTGCTTTTACGGTCACTACAAATAACTTGACCAGCAAAAACAGTGCAGATTTGGTTGAATAGAGATGTGAGACCTGTTTTATTTTGCGCTGTGTGACAGGTATAGGTTTAATCACAGAATGACACTTCTATCAGCACGCTAGCGTGTGTCTTAGGTTTTTCTGAATGACACTATCAATACCTTCAATGTAAGATTTTCTTTTTGGGATAGATTTCAAGTAGGCCTCAAATACCAGAAACTAGTTATTTTGAGAATGGGAAATTTGGGAATGCTTTTTCAACCCAGAACAAAAAGTCTGCTTTTACGGTCACTACAAATAACTTGACCAGCAAAAACAGTGCAGATTTGGTTGAATAGAGATGTGAGACCTGTTTTTTTTTGCGCTGTGTGACAGGTATAGGTTTAATCACAGAATGACACTTCTATTAGCACGCTAGCGTGTGTCTTAGGTTTTTCTGAATGACACTATCAATACCTTCACTTTAAGATTTTCTTTTTGGGATAGATTTCAAGTAGGCCTCAAATACCACAAACTAGTTATTTTGAGAATGGGAAATTTGGGAATGCTTTTTCAACCCAGAACAAAAAGTCTACTTTTACGGTCACTACAAATAACTTGACCAGCAAAAACAGTGCAGATTTGGTTGAATAGAGATGTGAGACCTGTTTTATTTTGCGCTGTGTGACAGGTATAGGTTTAATCACAGAATGACACTTCTATCAGCACGCTAGCGTGTGTCTTAGGTTTTTCTGAATGACACTATCAATACCTTCAATGTAAGATTTTCTTTTTGGGATAGATTTCAAGTAGGCCTCAAATACCAGAAACTAGTTATTTTGAGAATGGCAAATTTGGGAATGCTTTTTCAACCCAGAACAAAAAGTCTGCTTTTACGGTCACTACAAATAACTTGACCAGCAAAAACAGTGCAGATTTGGTTGAATAGAGATGTGAGACCTGTTTTTTTTTGCGCTGTGTGACAGGTATAGGTTTAATCACAGAATGACACTTCTATCAGCACGCTAGCGTGTGTCTTAGGATTTTCTGAATGACACTATCAATACCTTCACTGTAAGATTTTCTTTTTGGGATAGATTTCAAGTAGGCCTCAAATACCAGAAACTAGTTATTTTGAGAATGGGAAATTTGGGAATGCTTTTTCAACTCAGAACAAAAAGTCTGCTTTTACGGTCACTACAAATAACTTGACCAGCAAAAACAGTGCAGATTTGGTTGAATAGAGATGTGAGACCTGTTTTTTTTTGCGCTGTGTGACAGGTATAGGTTTAATCACAGAATGACACTTCTATCAGCACGCTAGCGTGTGTCTTAGTTTTTTCTGAATGACACTATGAATACCTTCACTGTAAGATTTTCTTTTTGGGATAGATTTCAAGTAGGCCTCAAATACCAGAAACTAGTTATTTTGAGAATGGGAAATTTGGGAATGCTTTTTCAACCCAGAACAAAAAGTCTGCTTTTACGGTCACTACAAATAACTTGACCAGCAAAAACAGTGCAGATTTGGTTGAATAGAGATGTGAGACCTGTTTTTTTTTGCGCTGTGTGACAGGTATAGGTTTAATCACAGAATGACACTTCTATCAGCACGCTAGCGTGTGTCTTAGGATTTTCTGAATGACACTATCAATACCTTCACTGTAAGATTTTCTTTTTGGGATAGATTTCAAGTAGGCCTCAAATACCAGAAACTAGTTATTTTGAGAATGGGAAATTTGGGAATGCTTTTTCAACTCAGAACAAAAAGTCTGCTTTTACGGTCACTACAAATAACTTGACCAGCAAAAACAGTGCAGATTTGGTTGAATAGAGATGTGAGACCTGTTTTTTTTTGCGCTGTGTGACAGGTATAGGTTTAATCACAGAATGACACTTCTATCAGCACGCTAGCGTGTGTCTTAGGTTTTTCTGAATGACACTATGAATACCTTCACTGTAAGATTTTCTTTTTGGGATAGATTTCAAGTAGGCCTCAAATACCAGAAACTAGTTATTTTGAGAATGGGAAATTTGGGAATGCTTTTTCAACCCAGAACAAAAAGTCTGCTTTTACGGTCACTACAAATAACTTGACCAGCAAAAACAGTGCAGATTTGGTTGAATAGAGATGTGAGACCTGTTTTTTTTTGCGCTGTGTGACAGGTATAGGTTTAATCACAGAATGACACTTCTATCAGCACGCTAGCGTGTGTCTTAGGTTTTTCTGAATGACACTATGAATACCTTCACTGTAAGATTTTCTTTTTGGGATAGATTTCAAGTAGGCCTCAAATACCAGAAACTAGTTATTTTGAGAATGGGAAATTTGGGAATGCTTTTTCAACCCAGAACAAAAAGTCTGCTTTTACGGTCACTACAAATAACTTGACCAGCAAAAACAGTGCAGATTTGGTTGAATAGAGATGTGAGACCTGTTTTTTTTTGCGCTGTGTGACAGGTATAGGTTTAATCACAGAATGACACTTCTATCAGCACGCTAGCGTGTGTCTTAGGTTTTTCTGAATGACACTATCAATACCTTC
This sequence comes from Bufo bufo, assembly GCF_905171765.1. Lineage (NCBI taxonomy): Eukaryota > Metazoa > Chordata > Amphibia > Anura > Bufonidae > Bufo > Bufo bufo. Next base: position 280,753,909 of record NC_053393.1, on the reverse strand, counting down.
ACTGTAAGATTTTCTTTTTGGGATAGATTTCAAGTAGGCCTCAAATACCAGAAACTAGTTATTTTGAGAATGGGAAATTTGGGAATGCTTTTTCAACCCAGAACAAAAAGTCTGCTTTTACGGTCACTACAAATAACTTGACCAGCAAAAACAGTGCAGATTTGGTTGAATAGAGATGTGAGACCTGTTTTTTTTTGCGCTGTGTGACAGGTATAGGTTTAATCACAGAATGACACTTCTATCAGCACGCTAGCGTGTGTCTTAGGTTTTTCTGAATGACACTATCAATACCTTCAATGTAAGATTTTCTTTTTGGGATAGATTTCAAGTAGGCCTCAAATACCAGAAACTAGTTATTTTGAGAATGGGAAATTTGGGAATGCTTTTTCAACCCAGAACAAAAAGTCTGCTTTTACGGTCACTACAAATAACTTGACCAGCAAAAACAGTGCAGATTTGGTTGAATAGAGATGTGAGACCTGTTTTTTTTTTTTGCGCTGTGTGACAGGTATAGGTTTAATCACAGAATGACACTTCTATCAGCACGCTAGCGTGTGTCTTAAGTTTTTCTGAATGACACTATCAATACCTTCAATGTAAGATTTTCTTTTTGGGATAGATTTCAAGTAGGCCTCAAATACCAGAAACTAGTTATTTTCAGAATGGCAAATTTGGGAATGCTTTTTCAACCCAGAACAAAAAGTCTGCTTTTACGGTCACTACAAATAACTTGACCAGCAAAAACAGTGCAGATTTGGTTGAATAGAGATGTGAGACCTGTTTTTTTTTTGCGCTGTGTGACAGGTATAGGTTTAATCACAGAATGACACTTCTATCAGCACGCTAGCGTGTGTCTTAGGTTTTTCTGAATGACACTATCAATACCTTCACTGTAAGATTTTATTTTTGGGATAGATTTCAAGTAGGCCTCAAATACCAGAAACTAGTTAATTTGAGAATGGGAAATTTGGGAATGCTTTTTCAACCCAGAACAAAAAGTCTGCTTTTACGGTCACTACAAATAACTTGACCAGCAAAAACAGTGCAGATTTGGTTGAATAGAGATGTGAGACCTGTTTTTTTTTGCGCTGTGTGACAGGTATAGGTTTAATCACAGAATGACACTTCTATCAGCACGCTAGCGTGTGTCTTAGGTTTTTCTGAATGACACTATCAATACCTTCAATGTAAGATTTTCTTTTTGGGATTGATTTCAAGTAGGCCTCAAATACCACAAACTAGTTATTTTCAGAATGGCAAATTTGGGAATGCTTTTTCAACCCAGAACAAAAAGTCTGCTTTTACGGTCACTACAAATAACTTGACCAGCAAAAACAGTGCAGATTTGGTTGAATAGAGATGTGAGACCTGTTTTTTTTTGCGCTGTGTGACAGGTATAGGTTTAGTCACTGAATGACACTTCTATCAGCACGCTAGCGTGTGTCTTAGGTTTTTCTGAATGACACTATCAATACCTTCACTGTAAGATTTTATTTTTGGGATAGATTTCAAGTAGGCCTCAAATACCAGAAACTAGTTAATTTGAGAATGGGAAATTTGGGAATGCTTTTTCAACCCAGAACAAAAAGTCTGCTTTTACGGTCACTACAAATAACTTGACCAGCAAAAACAGTGCAGATTTGGTTGAATAGAGATGTGAGACCTGTTTTTTTTTGCGCTGTGTGACAGGTATAGGTTTAATCACAGAATGACACTTCTATCAGCACGCTAGCGTGTGTCTTAGGTTTTTCTGAATGACACTATCAATACCTTCACTGTAAGATTTTCTTTTTGGGATAGATTTCAAGTAGGCCTCAAATACCAGAAACTAGTTATTTTGAGAATGGGAAATTTGGGAATGCTTTTTCAACCCAGAACAAAAAGTCTGCTTTTACGGTCACTACAAATAACTTGACCAGCAAAAACAGTGCAGATTTGGTTGAATAGAGATGTGAGACCTGTTTTTTTTTGCGCTGTGTGAGAGGTATAGGTTTAATCACAGAATGACACTTCTATTAGCACGCTAGCGTGTGTCTTAGGTTTTTCTGAATGACACTATCAATACCTTCACTTTAAGATTTTCTTTTTGGGATAGATTTCAAGTAGGCCTCAAATACCACAAACTAGTTATTTTGAGAATGGGAAATTTGGGAATGCTTTTTCAACCCAGAACAAAAAGTCTGCTTTTACGGTCACTACAAATAACTTGACCAGCAAAAACAGTGCAGATTTGGTTGAATAGAGATGTGAGACCTGTTTTTTTTTGCGCTGTGTGACAGGTATAGGTTTAATCACAGAATGACACTTCTATCAGCACGCTAGCGTGTGTCTTAGGTTTTTCTGAATGACACTATCAATACCTTCAATGTAAGATTTTCTTTTTGGGATAGATTTCAAGTAGGCCTCAAATACCAGAAACTAGTTATTTTGAGAATGGGAAATTTGGGAATGCTTTTTCAACCCAGAAAAAAAAGTGTGCTTTTACGGTCAATACAAATAACTTGACCAGCTAAAACAGTACAGATTTGGTTGAATAGAAATGTCAGGTCTATTTTTTAGGCGCTGGTTGACAGGCTCAACTTGCCCCTGATGTAATATATGGCCAAATAACCACACTGTTGATGGTTAAATGCACTTGGGTGACACAGGTTTAGCCTGCACCAGATGTAGTATATGGCCAAAAAATAATCAGACTGTTGATGGTTAAATGCACTTGGGTGACACAGGCTCAGCCTGCAATTGATGTAGGATATAGCACAAAATAACCACACTATCGATGGTTAAATACACTTGGGTGACACAGGCTCAGCCTGCAGCTGATGTAGTATATGGCCAAAAAATAATCAGACTGTTGATGGTTAAATGCACTTGGGTGACACAGGCTCAGCCTGCAGCTGATGTAGTATATGGCCAAAAAATAATCAGACTGTTGATGGTTAAATGCACTTGGGTGACACAGGCTCAGCCTGCAGCTGATGTAGTATATGGCCAAAAAATAACCAGACTGTTGATGGTTAAATGCACTTCGGTGACACAGGCTCAGCCTGCAGCTGATGTAGGATATAGCACAAAATAACCACACTATCGATGGTTAAATACACTTGGTGATAACTCGTGCTGGCGCACCACAATTCACAAAATGGCCGCCGATCACCCCAGAAAAAAAGTGATCTAAAAACGCTCTGGGCAGCCTCAAAAAAGTGAGCAAGTCAATAATAGCACTTCAATGATCCACAGCTGCAGATCGATCACAGAATGAAGTCTTTTGGAGGAGTTAATCTGACTAATCTCGCCCTAACGTTGCAGCTGCAACCTCTCCCTATACTGATCATAGCACAGTGACGTGCGGCGCTACGTGACTCCAGCTTAAATAGAGGCTGGGTCACATGGTGCACTGGCCAATCACAGCCATGCCAACAGTAGGCATGGCTGTGATGGCCTCTTGGGCCAAGTAGTATGACGCTTGTTGATTGGCTGCTTTGCAGCCTTTCAAAAAGCGCCAAGAAAGCACCGAACCCGAACTTTTACGAAAATGTTCGGGTTAGGGTCCGTGTCACGGACACCCCAAAATTCGGTACGAACCCGAACTATACAGTTCGGGTTCGCTCCTCCCTAGTCATTTTACCTAGTTTATCAAAAACACCTGCCCTTCTATGAACATTCCCTATACTTCTCACATTCCAAGATGCCACTACTAAACTCATAGTGACTATAATAAAGTAATACCTCCAATCCATCTTAATTCTTGGCATTTCTACTTAGACTGACTCTCATCAACCTATCTACACTTTCTTGCTCTAAAAACTCATTACCAAGCGAACCCTGAGAGGAGTTGCCACAATCCCCTGCAAGGGAGGACAAAGCCTCAAACCTATTTGCATGCTCATACTTAAGTCTTTTATGCATACCACCCCCAGACCACTCCCCTTCCTCCTCCCCTTCCTCCTCCCCAGAAGACTTTGCAACACATCTTTGACCAGGTGTTATCCCATCTTCAGAATCATATTCACAAAAGGTAGATGGACTGATTGGGCTCATCACATCCAAAACTTCTCCACTTATTTCATTAGAAATCTCCTGAATCATCATTTCCACATTTTCCTCCCCAACATTCACCTCCTCTGCACCTTGTTGGGAGTTACCTGAAAAAATCTCCATGTGGACACCATTATCACGGTCAAGAGGAGGTTCCACTACCACATTATTTTCTCCCATTTCATTAACCAGAGAGGAGGGAGCTCCACCGTCACATTGGTCCGTGGACAAGCCCTCCTCTTCTGCTAAACGCGCCATTTCTCTCCTCCTCCCACCATCCTTCACCATTTTGGAGAAAAGGATTTTTCCACCTCTATCACATGCTCTGGCCATATGCCCCGCCATTCCACACAGATCACACACCCGTTCATTTTTACAATTGAAAGACTTATGACCCGGGTTACCACAGTTTTTACAAACCACCCCCTTCTGACAGAGGTCTTTTGTATGTCCGTACTTATTACAGTTACGACAATAAGAGGTTTGCCCCTCAAAAAAACAATAGCCTATTTCTCCTCCGATTGTAAAATTCGCAGGGGGACAAATGTATCCTTCCAGGCTAGTATTGTCCTTTTTAAATACAACAAAGAACTTCCATTTTCATTATGCATATCCGATTTGTTAAGCATCTTATCTCCTCCGTCGATTTGCTCACAAAAGCGGTAAAGATATGTTTTAACAATGTCAATGTTTATCCTAGGGTTATACATATGGACAATCAATTTCCGCCGATATTGCTTGAAACAAGGTTCAACATTCACTTTGTCGAGAATAACCTCTCTACTTGCCAAAATTTTCGCCACCGCATTCAAACAGTCTGCTTCTGAATATAAGGTCAAATCATAAATCCCTTGGGAAGGAAAATCCTGTAAACATTCCACATCTTGGGATTTCAATTGCAGTACCTTAAAGATAATTTCCTCCACGATTGTCTTCAGAGTTACCTCCTTCTTGAATTCAGGCTTGACCTGGAAGCGGATTGTGTCTTGTCCACCACGAAAAGACGCCATCCTGTCGCATAAGAAGAGATCCACAATCGAGCATCCAGGGCCCTCCCAAGGAGGACCCTATGAAAACACCCCTCAGCTAAGACCAGGCAATAAACCTAGATCTTCGCCAAAAGGCCGAGTAGCGAACCCTGGGCCACAGCAACAGCATATGAGACAGGGAAAACTATCGCTGCAACAAAGAGAGTTTCTCAATCCAATATATCTATCTTTAAACGGGTACCCTTTTTCATTAAGGAGAGCTCCTGATGCACCAAGGGGAACACCAATTCTGCAAAATATATGCTTGTGCATGGCAAGCTACACAATGCTACTATGGATTTCTGGGAAAGATATGCAAATTAGCTTCCATAAGTCTATGGCATAAGATGTTAATTTGCATATCATCATTCTAGAAACCAAAAATAATGGATTGTTGCCTACATTAGTAGTAACAAGTATGTTTTGAGTGAGAGTGAAAGGTAGAGCGAGAGCATATGAGTCAGAGAAAACTTTGGCTACAAGAAAGAGAGTTTTTCCACCCAATATATCTATCTTTAAACGGGTACCCTTTTTCATTAAGGAGAGCTCCTGAAGCACCAAGGGGAGCCCCAATTCTTCGAATTACATGCTAGTGCATGGCAAGCTACACAATGCTACTATGGATTTCTGGGAAAGATATGCAAATTAGCTTCCATAAGCCTATGGTAGAAGATGTTAATTTGCATATCATCATTCTAGAAACCAAAAATAATGGATTGTTGCCTACATTAGTAATAACAAGTATGTTTTGAGTGAAAGCATATGAAACAGAGAAAACTATTGCTGCAACAAAGAGCGTTTCTAAATCCAATATATCTAGCATTAAACGGGTACCCTTTTTCATTAAGGAGAGCTCCTGATGCAGAAAGAGGAGCCCCAATTCTGCAAAATACACGATTGTGCATGGCAAGCTATACAATGCCACTGTGGATTTCTTGGGAAAGATATGCAAATTAGCTTCCATAAGCCTATGGCAGAAGATATTAATTTGCATATCATCATTCTAGAAACCAAAAATAATGGATTGTTGCCTACATTAGTAATAACAAGTGTGTTTTGAGTGAAAGCGAGAGCACATGAAACAGAGAAAACTATTGCTGCAACAAAAAGAGTTTCTCAATCCAATATATCTATCATTAAACGGGTACCCTTTTTCATTAAGGAGAGCTCCTGATGCACCAAGGAAAGCCCCTACTCTGCGAAATACATGCTTGTGCATGGCAAGCTATACAATGCTACTGTGGATTTCTGGGAAAGATATGCAAATTAGCATCCATAAGCCTATGGCAGAAGATGTTAATTTGCATATCATCATTCTAAAAACCAAAAATAATGGATTGTTGCCTACATTAGTAATAACAAGTATGTTTTGAGTGAAAGTGAAAGCTAGAGCGAAAGAATATGAGACAGAGAAAATTATTGCTGCAACAAAGAGAGTTTCTCAATCCAATATATCTATCTTTAAACGGGTACTCTTTTTCATTAAGGAGAGCACCTGATGCACCAAAGGGAAGCACAAATTCTGCAAAATACATGCTTGTGCATGGCAAGCAACATAATGCTACTATGGATTTATGGGAAAGATATGCAAATTAGCTTTCATAAGCCTATGGCAGAAGATGTTAATTTGCATATCATCATTCTAGAAACCAAAAATAATGGATTGTTGCCTACATTAGTATTAAAAAGTATGTTTTGAGTGAAAGCGAGAGCATATGAAACAGAGAAAACTATTGCTGCAACAAAGAAAGTTTCTCAATCCAATATATCTGTCTTTAAACGGGTACCCTTTTACATTAAGGAGAGCTCCTGGTGCACCAAGGAAAGCCCCAATTCTGCGAAATACATGCTTGTGCATTGCAAGCTATACAAAGCTACTGTGGATTTCTGGGAAACATATGCAAATTAGCTTCTATAAGCCTATGGCAGAAGATGTTAATTTGCATATCATCATTCTAGAAAACAAAAATAATGGATTGTTGCCTACATTAGTAATAACAAGTATGTTTTGAGTGAAAGCGAGAGCATATGAAACAGAGAAAACTATTGCTGCAACAAAGAGAGTTTCTCAATCCAATATATCTCTTATTAAACGGGTACCCTTTTTCATTAAGGAGAGCTCCTGATGCACCAAGGAAAGCCCCAATTCTGCAAAATAAATGCTTGTGCATGGCAAGCTATACAATGCTACTGTAGATTTCTGGGAAAGATATGCAAATTAGCTTCCATAAGCCTATGGCAGAAGATATTAATTTGCATATCATCATTCTAGAAACCAAAAATAATGGATTGTTGCCTACATTAGTAATAACCAGTATGTTTTGAGCGAAAGTGAAAGCTAGAGCGAAAGAATATGAGACAGAGAAAATTATTGCTGCAACAAAGAGAGTTTCTCAATCCAATATATCTATCTTTAAACGGGTACCCTTTTTCATTAAGGAGAGCACCTGATGCACCAAAGGGAAGCACAAATTCTGCAAAATACATGCTTGTGCATGGCAAGCAACATAATGCTACTGTAGATTTCTGGGAAAGATATGCAAATTAGCTTCCATAAGCCTATGGCAGAAGATATTAATTTGCATATCATCATTCTAGAAACCAAAAATAATGGATTGTTGCCTACATTAGTAATAACAAGTATGTTTTGAGTGAGAGTGAAAGCTAAAGGGAGAGCATATGAGAAAGAGAAAACTATTACTGCAACAAAGAGAGCTTCTCGATCCAATATATCTATCTTTAAACAGGTACCCTTTTTCATTAAGGGGAGCCCCAATTCTGCAAAATACATGCTTGTGCAGGGAAAGCTACACAATGCTACTTTTTATTTCTGAGAAAGATATGCAAATTAGCTTCCATAAGCCTATGGCAGAAGATGTTAATTTGCATATCATTATTCTCGAAACCAAAAAAAGTGAAAGCTAGAGCAAGAGCATATGAGACAGAGAAAACTATTGCTGCAACAAAGACAGTTTCTTAATCCAATATATCTATCTTTAAACGGGTACCCTTTTTCATTAAGGAGAGCTCCTGATGCACCAAGGGGAGCACCAATTCTGCAAAATACATGATTGTGCATGGCAAGCTTTACAATGCTATTGTGGATTTCTTGGGAAAGATATGCAAATTAGCTTCCATAAGCCTATGGCAGAAGATATTAATTTGCATATCATCATTCTAGAAACCAAAAATAATGGATTGTTGCCTACATTAGTAATAACAAGTATGTTTTGAGTGAGCGTGAAAGCAAGAGGGAGACCATATGAGACAAAGAAAACTATTACTGCAGCATAGAGAGCTTCTCGAACCAATATATCTATCTTTAAACAGGTACCCTTTTTCATTAAAGGGAGCCCGAATTCTGCAAAATACATGCTTGTGCATGGCAAGCTACACAATGCTACTATGTATTTCTGGGAAAGATATGCAAATTAGCTTCCATAAGCCTATGGCAGAAGATGTTAATTTGCATATCATCATTCTAGAAACTAAAAATAATGGATTGTTGCCTTCATTAGTAATAACAAGTATGTTTTGAGTGAAAGCGAGAGCATATAAAACAGAGAAAACAATTCCTGCAACAAAGAGAGTTTCTCAATCCAATATATCTCTTATTAAATGGGTACCCTTTTTCATTAAGGAGAGCTCCTGATGCACCAAGGAAAGCCCCAATTCTGCAAAATACATGCTTGTGCATGGCAAGCTATACAATGCTACTGTGGATTTCTGGGAAAGATATGCAAATTAGCTTCCATAAGCCTATGGCAGAAGATATTAATTTGCATATCATCATTCTAGAAACCAAAAATAATGGATTGTTGCCTACGTCAGTAATAACAAGTATGTTTTGAGAGCGAGTGAAAGCGAGAGCATATGAGACAGAGAAAACTATTGCTGTAACAAAGAGAGTTTCTTAATCCAATATATCTATCTTTAAATGGGTACCCTTTTACATTAAGGAGAGCTCCTGGTGCACCAGGGAAAGCCCCAATTCTGCGAAATACATGCTTGTGCATGGCAAGCTATACAATGCTACTATGGATTTCTGGGAAAGATATGCAAATTAGCTTCCATGAGCCTATGGCAGAAGATGTTAATTTGCATATCATTCTAGAAACCAAAAATGATGGATTGTTGCCTACATGAGTAATAACAAGTATGTTTTGAGTGAGAGTGAAAGCTGAGACAGAGAAAACTATTGCTGTAACAAAGAGAGTTTCTTAATCCAATATATCTATCTTTAAATGGGTACCCTTTTACATTAAGGAGAGCTCCTGGTGAACCAGGGAAAGCCCCAATTCTGCGAAATACATGCTTGTGCATGGCAAGCTATACAATGCTACTATGGATTTCTGGGAAAGATATGCAAATTAGCTTCCATGAGCCTATGGCAGAAGATGTTAATTTGCATATCATTCTAGAAACCAAAAATGATGGATTGTTGCCTACATGAGTAATAACAAGTATGTTTTGAGTGAGAGTGAAAGCTAGAGCGAAAGCATATGAGACAGAGAAAACTATTGCTGCAACAAAGAGATTTTCTCAATCCAATATATCTATCTTTAAACGGGTACCCTTTTTCATTAAGGAGAGCTCCTGATGCACCAAGGGGTGCACCAATTCTGCGAAATACATGCTTGTGCATGGCAAGCTACACAATGCTACTATGGTTTTCTGGGAAAGATATGCAAATTAACTTCCATAAGCCTATGGCAGAAGATGTTTATTTGCATATCATAATTCTAGAAACCCAAACGAAATGGATTGTTGCCTACATGAGTAATAACAAGTATGTTTTGAGTGAGAGTGAAAGCTAGAGCGAGAGCATATGAGACAGAGAAAACTATTGCTGCAACAAAGAGAGTTTCTCAATCCAATATATCTATCTTTAAACGGGTACATTTTTCATTAAGGAGAGCTCTTGATGCACCAAAGGGAGCCCCAAATCTGCGAAAAACATGCTTGTGCATGGCAAGCTACACAATGCTACTATAGATTTCTGGGAAAGATATGCAAATTAGCTTCCATGAGCCTATGGCAGAAGATGTTAATTTGCATATCATCATTCTAGAAATGAAAAATAATGGATTGTTGCCTACATTAGTAATAACAAGTATGTTTTGAGTGAAAGCGAGAGCATATGAAACAAAGAAAACTATTGCTGCAACAAAGAGCATTTCTCAATCCAATATATCTAGCATTAAACGGGTACCCTTTTTCATTAAGGAGAGCTCCTGATGCACAAAGAGGAGCCCCAATTCTGCAAAATACATGATTGTGCATGGCAAGCTTTACAATGCTACTGTGGATTTCTTGGGAAAGATATGCAAATTAGCTTCCATAAGCCTATGGCAGAAGATATTAATTTGCATATCATCATTCTAGAAACCAAAAATAATGGATTGTTGCCTACATTAGTAATAACAAGTATGTTTTGAGTGAGCGTGAAAGCAAGAGGGAGACCATATGAGACAAAGAAAACTATTACTGCAGCATAGAGAGCTTCTCGAACCAATATATCTATCTTTAAACAGGTACCCTTTTTCATTAAAGGGAGCCAAATTCTGCAAAATACATGCTTGTGCATGTCAAGCTACACAATGCTACTATGTATTTCTTGGAAAGATATGCAAATTAACTTCCATAAGCCTATGGCAGAAGATGTTAATTTGCATATCATCATTCTAGAAACCAAAAATAATGGATTGTTGCCTTCATTAGTAATAACAAGTATGTTTTGAGTGAAAGCGAGAGCATATAAAACAGAGAAAACAATTGCTGCAACAAAGAGAGTTTCTCAATCCAATATATCTAGCATTAAACGGGTATCCTTTTGCATTAAGGAGAGCTCCTGATTCACAAAGAGGAGCCCCAATTCTGCAAAATACATGATTGTGCATGGCAAGCTATACAATGCTACTGTGGATTTCTTGGGAAAGATATGCAAATTAGCTTCCATAAGCCTATGGCAGAAGATATTAATTTGCATATCATCATTCTAGAAACCAAAAATTATGGATTGTTGCCTACATTAGTAATAACAAGTATGTTTTGAGTGAGAGTGAAAGCTAGAGGGAGAGCATATGAGACAAAGAAAACTATTACTGCAACAAAGAGAGCTTCTCGATCCAATATATCTATCTTTAAACGGGCACACTTTTTCATTAAGGGGAGCCCCAATTCTGCGAAATACATGTTTGTGCATGGCAAGCTACACAATGCTACTATGTATTTCTGGGAAAAATATGCAAATTAGCTTCCATAAGCCTATGGCAGAAGAAGGTAATTTGCATATCATCATTCTAGAAACCAAAAATAATGGATTGTTGCCTACATTAGTAATAACAAGTATGTTTTGAGTGAAAGCGAGAGCAAATGAAACAGAAAAAACTATTGCAGCAACAAAGAGAGTTTCTCAATCCAATATATCTCTTATTAAATGGGTACCCTTTTTCATTAAGGAGAGCTCCTGATGCACCAAGGAAAGCCCCAATTCTGCAAAATACATGCTTGTGCATGGCAAGCTATACAATGCTACTGTGGATTTCTGGGAAAGATATGCAAATTAGCTTCCATAAGCCTATGGCAGAAGATATTAATTTGCATATCATCATTCTAGAAACCAAAAATGATGGATTGTTGCCTACATGAGTAATAACAAGTATGTTTTGAGTGAGAGTGAAAGCTAGAGCGAAAGCATATGAGACAGAGAAAACTATTGCTGCAACAAAGAGATTTTCTCAATCCAATATATCTATCTTTAAACGGGTACCCTTTTTCATTAAGGAGAGCTCCTGATGCACCAAGGAAAGCCCCAATTCTGCGAAATACATGCTTGTGCATGGCAAGCTATACAATGCTACTATGGATTTCTGGGAAATATTTGCAAATTAGCTTCCATAAGCATATGGCAGAAGATGTTAATTTGAATATCATCATTCTAAAAACCAAAAATAATGGATTGTTGCCTACATTAGTAATAACAAGTATGTTTTGAGTGAAAGCGAGAGCATATAAAACAGAGAAAACAATTGCTGCAACAACGAGAGTTTCTCAATCCAATATATCTAGCATTAAACGGGTATCCTTTTGCATTAAGGAGAGCTCCTGATGCACAAAGAGGAGCCCCAATTCTGCAAAATACATGATTTTGCATGACAAGCTATACAATGCTACTGTGGATTTCTTGGGAAAGATATGCAAATTAGCTTCCATAAGCCTATGGCAGAAGATATTAATTTGCATATCATCATTCTAGAAACCAAAAATTATGGATTGTTGCCTACATTAGTAATAACAAGTATGTTTTGAGTGAAAGCGAGAGCAAATGAATCAGAGAAAACTATTGCAGCAACAAAGATAATTTCTCCATCCAATATATCTATCTTTAAACGGGCACCCTTTTTCATTAAGGGGAGCCTCAATTCTGCGAAATACATGCTTGTGCATGGCAAGCTACACAATGCTACTATGTATTTCTGGGAAAGATATGCAAATTAGCTACCATAAGCCTATGGCAGAAGAAGGTAATTTGCATATCATCATTCTAGAAACCAAAAATAATGGATTGTTGCCTACATTAGTAATAACAAGTATGTTTTGAGTGAAAGCGAGAGCAAATGAATCAGAGAAAACTATTGCAGCAACAAAGAGAATTTCTCCATCCAATATATCTCTTATTAAACGGGTACCCTTTTTCATTAAGGAGAGCTCCTGATGCACCAAGGAAAGCCCCAATTCTGCAAAATACATGCTTGTGCATGGCAAGCTATACAATGCTACTGTGGATTTCTGGGAGAGATATGCAAATTAGCTTCCATACGCCTATGGCAGAAGATATTAATTTGCATATCATCATTCTAGAAACCAAAAATAATGTATTGTTGCCTATATTAGTAATAACAAGTATGTTTTGAGTGAGAGTGAAAGCTAGAGCGAAAGCATATGAGACAGAGAAAACTATTGCTGCAACAAAGAGAGTTTCTCAATCCAATATGTCTATCTTTAAACGGGTACCTTTTTCATTAACCCATTAAGGACGCAGGGCGTATCGGTACGCCCTATTTCCCGAGTCTTTAAGGACTCAGGGCATACCGGTACGTCCTAACTTGAAATCGGTATTCCGGCACCCCAGGGGTTAATCGGAACGGGATTTCGGCTGAAATCATTCAGCCGGCATCCCGTAACAATGCAGGAGGGGTCATTTCATCCCCCCGCATCGACGATCGCAGAAAACCACAGGTCAATTCAGACCTGCGGTTTTCTGCGTTTCCGGTCCATTCGGGTGTCCTGTGACCCGATGAACCGGAAAAAGACTGCGATCGGTGGCGTAATTATACACCAACTATCGCAGTCCGAGGATTTGGAGAGGCGGTGCTGGCCCTGGTGCTGATGCCTGCTGTCCAGGGTGCTGATTGGTGCAGTGGAGAGAGGCGTGAGATTCAAACATCCTGCGCTCCTCTCTCCCCTCCTCTTCCTGTCCAGCACCCTGACCGTGCAGCACCGTTCAGCACCAGCTCCTGTGTCCCCCTAATCGGCATCCATCACCCTCCTGTACCCATCGCCACCTAGGTAGGTTAGGGTCAGTGAGGGAGAGGCACCGTTAGGCAGGGAAAGAAGGGAAAAGTTAGTTAGGAAAAAAAAACAAAAAAACTTTTATTCCCAACTTTCTTTGATCCATCCATCAGACCCCCCTGCCACTTGCCCCCACCACCAGCCCCCCCCCTCCCACTTGCCCCACGTTCCTTTTATCATCCGCATCCTCCTCATCATCATCTGATGACGATGAGCCACCAAGGCGGCGGAGACGCCGCCAGGCGGAGCCAGGGGCCCCACATGCTAGGGATCCTGTGGCCCACCCTAGTACGAGCCGCCCTGGGGTTCGTACTGGTTTACCAGCCCACCAAATAAGCCCACTGGAGCCCCCTGCCGATGAACTTAGTTGGTGTCCCCCAGTGGACTTTGAGCCTGAGATTCCGGATTTTGCTGGCAATCCTGGAATCCAGATTCCCACAGTGGGGTTTACTGAAATTGACTATTTTAGTTTTTTTTTCAGTAACCCACTGGTGAATCTGATGGTGGAGCAGACTAATCTGTACGCCCAACAGTTCGTCGCTCAAAACCCAAGCTCATTTTTGGCTAGACCCGGTGGCTGGATGCCGGTCAGTGCAGCCGAGATGAGGACATTTTGGGGCCTCGTGCTGCATATGTGTCTAGTCCAAAAACCCAGTGTCAGGTAATACTGGAGTGGGGACATCCTATACCAGAACCCACTGTACAGTATGGTCATGACACGTCCCCGGTTTGAGGCCATCCGGAAATGTCTGCATTATTCCGATAATGCAGCATGTCCCCCCCGAAGTGATCCTGCCTATGACCGGCTGTATAAGATACGGCCGGTCATCGATCACTTTGGGGCCACATTTCAGCAGGCCTACGTACCTAGAAGGGAGGTCGCGGTTGATGAGTTTCTCGTTGCGTTCAAGGGGAGACTCAGTTTCCGCCAATATATTCCCACAAAGCGGGCGAGGTATGGCGTGAAGCTATACAAAATTTGTGAGAGTACCTCAGGGTACACTTACAAATTTTGTGTGTACGAGGGGCGAGATTCCCGGATTCAACCCCCAGAATGTCCCCCCACTCTGGGTGTTACCGGGAAACTCGTGTGGGACCTTATGTACCCACTGCTGGATAACGGTTACCACTTGTACGTGGACAACTTTTATACCAGCATTCTCTTGTTCAGGTCCCTTGCCACCAGATCCACGTTCGCTTGTGGGACCGTGCTGAAAAATCAACGCGGCCTCCCTGCCTACCCCCTCCAGGTACCTATCCCCAGGGGTGAAACCCGTGCCCTTACCAGTGGAAACCTGTTGCTGGTCAGGTATAAGGACAAGAGGGATGTCCTTATGCTGTCCACAATCCACGGTAACAGCACCACCCCTGTCCCTGTGCGAGGTACCGCAGCAACAGTCCTCAAGCCCGATTGTATCGTCGACTACAATCAGTATATGGGAGGAGTTGATCTCTCTGATCAAGTCCTCAAGCCATATAACGCCATGCGCAAAACCCGGGCATGGTACAAAAAAGTTGGGGTCTACTTGGTGCAGGTTGCCATGTACAACTCTTTTGTACTATACCGAAGCGCTGGCAGCACAGGGACATTCCTCCAATTCTATGAGGCAGTCCTCAAGGACCTGATCTTTTCAGACCGGGAAAGAGCAGGCCGGAGTACCTCGGGAATTGGAGGCGCCCGGATCGTCCCTGGACAACACTTTCCAGGTGTGGTCCCCCATACTGGAAAGAAGAGACGAACCCAAAAAAAAAAAGTGCACAGTGTGTCGCAGGAGGGGGATACGGAAGGACACCACCACTCAGTGCGACACTTGCCCCGATCATCCGGGCCTCTGCGTTATCGATTGCTTCAGGGAGTATCACACTTCCATGGAGTACTAAATTTTTATAATCCCCAACAGTCCACTAGAGAACATAAAAAACTATGGCTCTCAGACTTTGGAGACACGGAAACAATTAATTCTTCCTAATAAAATATTCGTTTTAGTGCAGGCATCCTCAAACTGCGGCCCTCCAGATGTTGTAAAACTATAACTCTCAGCATGCCCAGACAACCTACAGCCATCAGCAGGGCATGGTGGGAATTGTAGTTTTACAACATCTGGAGGGCCGCAGTTTTTAGGATGCCTGCTTAGTGTCTCCAAAGTCTGAGAACCATACATATTGGGCATCGTCGCGTGCGTAAAAGTCGTCGCTATAAAAATAACTTTTGCCCAAACGCATCGG
This sequence comes from Bufo bufo, assembly GCF_905171765.1. Taxonomy (NCBI): domain Eukaryota; kingdom Metazoa; phylum Chordata; class Amphibia; order Anura; family Bufonidae; genus Bufo; species Bufo bufo. Next base: position 280,738,046 of record NC_053393.1, on the reverse strand, counting down.
ATGAACGGTGTTAAAAATATAAAAAAAAACGGTGCCAAAACTGAAAAAATTTCCATTTGAATCCTTTTTGCCGGTAATAAAGCAAGGGTTAACAGCCAAACAAAACTCAATATTTATGGCCCTGATTCTGTAGTTTGCAGAAACACCCCATATGTGGTCGTAAATGCCTATATAGCCGCACGGCAGGGCATAGAACGAAATAAACTCCATACGGTTTCTGGAAGGCAGATTTTGATGGACAGTTTTATTTTTGACACCATGTCCCATTAGAAGCCCCCCCTGATGTAGCCTAGACTAGAAACTCCAAAAAAGTGACCCCATCTAAGAAACTACACCCCTCAAGGTATTCAAAGGTTACTTTACAAACTATGTTAACCCTTTAGGTGTTCCACAAAACTAAATAGCGAATGTAGAAACAATTTAAAAATTTAATTTTTTGTTACATTGCCTCAAAAAATAGTAATATAGAGCAACCAAAAATAATATTTACCCCTAAAATAGTCCCAAAACAACAACCACCTTATCCCGTAGTTTCCTAGATGGGGTCACTTTTATGGAGTTTCTACTCTAGGGGTGCATCAGGGGGCTTGAAAGGGTACATGGTGTAAATAAACCAGTCCAGCAAAATCTGCCTTCCAAAAACCATATGACGTTCCCCTTCTTCTATGTCCTGCCGTTTAGCCAAATAGTAGTTTACGACCACATATGGGGTGTTTCTGCAAACTACAGAATCAGGGCAACCCATTTTGAGTTTTGTTTGGCAGTTAACCCTTGTTTTACTCCTGGAAAAAATTGATTATATTGGAAAATTTTCCAAAAAATTGAAATTTCAAAATTGTTTCTCCATCTGCCATTAACTCTTGTGGAACACCTAAAGGGTTAACAAAGTTTGTAAACCCAGTTTTGAATACCTTGAGGGGTGTACTTTCTTAGATGGAGTCACTTTTTTGAAATTTCTATTCTAGGGGTGCAACAGGGGGCTTCAAATGGGACATGGTATAAACAAAACCAGTCCGGCAAAATCTGCTTTCCAAAACCCATATGGTGTTCCCCTCCTTCTATGTGCTACCGTTCGGCCAAGCAGTAGTTTACGACCACATATGGGGTGTTTCTGCAAACTACAGAATCGGGTCAACCCATTTTGAGTTTTGTTTGGCAATTAACCCTTGTTTTACTCCTGGAAAAAAATGATTATATTGGAAAATTTTCAAAAAAATAGAAATTTCAAAACTGTTTCTCAATCTGCCATTAACTCTTGTGGAAGACCTAAAGGGTTAATAAAGTTTGGAAAAACAGTTTTGAATACCTTGAAGGGTGTAGTTTCTAGAATGGGGTCATTTTTGGGAGATTTCTATTATCTAAGCCTCACAATATGACTTCAAACCTGAACTGGTCCATATAAAGTGGGATTTTGAAGATTTCTGAAAAATTTCAAAATTTGCTTCTAAACTTCTAAGCCTTGTAACATCCCCAAAAAATAAAATATCATTCCCAAAATGCTACAAACATGAAGTAGACATATGGGGAATGTAAAGTCATCACAATTTTTGGGGGTATTACTATGTATTACAGAGGTAGAGAAACTGAAACTTTGAAATTTGCAAATTTTTCTAAATTTTCGGTAAAATTTTTATTTTTTTATGCAAAAAAATGTACTTTTTTGACCCAATTTTAGCAGTGTCATGAAGTACAATATGTGACGAAAAAACAATCTCAGAACGGCGTGGGTAAGTTAAAGCGTTTTAAAGTTATGAGCACTTAAAGTGACACTGGTCAGATTTTCAAAAAATGGCCAAGTCATTAAGGTGAAATAGGGCTGAGTCCTTAAGGGGTTAAGGAGAGCTCCTGATGCACCAAGGGAGCACCAATTCTGCAAAATACATGCTTGTGCATGGCAAGCTATACAATGCTACTATGGATTTCTAGGAGAGATATGCAAATTAGCTTCCATAAGCCTATGGCAGAAGATGTTAATTTGCATATCATCATTCTCGAAACCAAAAATAATGGATTGTTGCCTACATTAGTAATAACAAACATGTTTTGAGTGAGAGTGAAAGCTAGAGGAAGAGCATATGAGACAAAGAAAACTATTACTGCAACAAAGAGAGCTTCTCGATCCAATATATCTATCTTTAAACGGGTACCCTTTTTCATTAAGGAGAGCTCCTGATGCACCAAGGGGAGCCCCAATTCTGCAAAATACATGCTTGTGCATGGCAAGCTACACAATGCTACTATGGATTTCTTGGGAAAGATATGCAAATTAGCTTCCATAAGCCTATAACAGAAGATGTTATTTTGCATATCATCATTCTCAAAACCAAAAATAATGTATTGTTGCCTACATTAGTAATAACAAGTATGTTTTGAGTGAAAGCGAGAGCATATGAAACAGAGAAAATTATTGCTGCAACAAAGAGAGTTTCTCAATCCAATATATCTCTAATTAAACGGGTTCCCTTTTTCATTAAGGAGAGCTCCTGATGCACCAAGGAAAGCCCCAATTCTGCAAAATACATGCTTGTGCATGGCAAGCTGAACAATGCTACTGTGGATTTCTGGGAAAGATATGCAAATTAGCTTCCATAAGCCTATGGCAGAAGATATTAATTTGCATATCATCATTCTAGAAACCAAAAATAATGTATTGTTGCCTACATTAGTAATAACAAGTATGTTTTGAGTGAGAGTGAAAGCTAAAACGAGAGCATATGAGACAGAGAAAACTATTGCTGCAACAAAGAGAGTTTGTCAATCCAATATATCTATCTTTAAACGGGTACCCTTTTTCATTAAGGAGAGCTCCTGATGCACCAAGAAAGCACCAATTCTGCGAAATACATGCTTGTGCATGGCAAGCTATACAATGCTACTATGGATTTCTGGTAAAGATATGCAAATTAGCTTCCATAAACCTATGGCAGAAGATGTTAATTTGCATATCATCCTTCTCAAAACCAAAAATAATGGATTGTTGCCTACATTAGTAATAACAAGTATGTTTTGAGTGAAAGTGAGAGCATATGAAACAGTGAAAACTATTGCTGCAACAAAGAGCGTTTCTCAATCCAATATATCTAGCATTAAACAGGTACCCATTTTTATTAAGGAGAGCTCCTGATGCACAAAGAGGAGCCCCAATTCTGCAAAATACATGATTGTGCATGGCAAGCTATACAATGCTACTGTGGATTTCTTGGGAAAGATATGCCAATTAGCTTCCATAAGCCTATGGCAGAAGATATTAATTTGCATATCATCATTCTAGAAACCAAAAATAATGGATTGTTACCTACATTAGTAATAACAAGTATGTTTTGAGTGAGAGTGAAAACTATTACTGCAGCATAGAGAGCTTCTCGATCCAATATATCTATCTTTAAACGGGTACCCTTTTTCATTAAGGGGAGCCCCAATTCTGCGAAATACATGCTTGTGCATGGCAAGCTACACAATGCTACTAAGGATTTCTGGGAAAGATATGCAAATTAGCTTCCATAAGCCTATGGCAGAAGATGTTAATTTGCATATCATCATTCTAACAACCAAAAATAATGGATTGTTGCCTACATTAGTAATAACAAGTATGTTTTGAGTGAAAGCGAGAGCATATGAAACAGAGAAAACTATTGCTGCAACAAAGAGAGTTTCTCAATCCAATATATCTATCATTAACCTCCTCAGGACCGCCGTACGCAGGATTGCGTCCTGGCGGCGGCCCTGCTCTTCTGGGTGGACGCATATACGCGTCTTCTCGCGATAGCCGAGATTTCCTGTGAACGCGCGCACACAGGCGCGGGCGCTCACAGGAACGGAAGGTAAGCGAGTGGATCTCCAGCCTTCTAGCGGCGATCGTTCGCTGGCAGGCTGGAGATGTGATTTTTTTTAACCCCTAACAGGTATATTAGACGCTGTTTTGATAACAGCATCTAATATACCTGCTACCTGGTCCTCTGGTGGTCCCTTTTGTTTGGATAGACCACCAGAGGACACAGGTAGCTCAGTAAAGTAGCACCAAACACCACTACACTACACCCCCCCTGTCACTTATTAAACCCCTTATCAACCACTGATCACCCCTGATCACCCCATATAGACTCCATGATCACCCCCCTGTCATTGATCACCCCCCTGTCATTGATCACCCCACTGTAAGGCTGCATTATTCAGATGTCCGTATGATTTTAACGTATCCACTGATACATGGATCGGATCCGCAAAACACATACGGATATCTGAATGGAGCCTTATAGGGGGGTGATCAATGACAGGGGGGTGATCACCCCATATAGACTCCCTGATCACCCCCCTGTCATTTTTCACCCCCCTGTCATTGATCACCCCCCTGTAAGGCTGCATTCAGATGTCCGTATGATTTTTACGGATCCACTGATACATGGATCGGATCCGCAAAACACATACGGACATCTGAATGGAGCCTTACAGGGGGGTGATCACCCCATATAGACTCCCTGATCACCCCCCTGTCATTGATCACCCCCCTGTCATTGATCACCCCCCTGTCATCGATCACACCCCTGTAAGGCTGCATTCAGATGTCCGTATGATTTTTACGGATCCACTGATACATGGATCGGATCCGCAAAACACATACGGACATCTGAATGGAGCATTATAGGGGGGTGATCAATGACAGGGGGGTGATCACCCCATATAGACTCCCTGATCACCCCCCTGTCATTGATCACCCCCCTGTAAGGCTCCATTCAGACATTTTTTTGGCCCAAGTTAGCGGAATTTTTTTTTTTTTTTCTTACAAAGTCTTATATTCCACTAACTTGTGTCAAAAAATTAAATCTCACATGAACTCACCATACCCCTCACGGAATCCAAATGCGTAAAAATTTTTAGACATTTATATTCCAGACTTCTTCTCACGCTTTAGGGCCCCTAGAATGCCAGGGCAGTATAAATACCCTACATGTGACCCCATTTCGGAAAGAAGAAACCCCAAGGTATTCTGTGAGGGGCATATTGAGTCCATGAAAGATTGAAATTTTTGTCCCAAGTTAGCGGAAAGGGAGACTTTGTGAGAAAAAAAAATAATATATCAATTTCCGCTAACTTGTGCAGAATTTTTTTTTTTTATGAACTCGCCATGCCCCTCATTGAATACCTTGGGGTGTCTTCTTTCCAAAATGGGGTCACATGTGGGGTATTTATAGTGCCCTGGCATTTTAGGGGCCCTAAAGCATGAGAAGAAGTCTGGGATCCAAATGTCTAAAAATGCCCTAATAAAAGGAATGTGGGCCCCTTTGCGCATCTAGGCTGCAAAAAAGTGTCACACATCTGGTATCGCCGTACTCAGGAGAAGTTTGGCAATGTGTTTTGGGGTGTCATTTTAAATATACCCATGCTGGGTGAGATAAATATCTTGGTCAAATGCCAACTTTGTATAAAAAATGGGAAAAGTTGTCTTTTGCCGAGATATATCTCTCACCCAGCATGAGTATATGTAAAAAGACACCCCAAAACACATTGCCCAACTTCTCCTGAATACGGCGATACCACATGTGTGACACTTTTTTGCAGCCTAGGTGGGCAAAGGGGCCCACATTCCAAAGAGCACCTTTCGGATTTCACAGGTCATTTACCTACTTACCACACATTAGGGCCCCTAGAATGCCAGGGCAGTATAACTACCCCACAAGTGACCCCATTTTGGAAAAAAGACACCCCAAGGTATTCGCTGATGGGCATAGTGAGTTCATAGAAGTTTTTATTTTTTGTTACAAGTTAGTGGAATATGAGACTTTGTAAGGAAAAAAAAATCATCATTTTCCGCTAACTTGTGACAAAAAATAAAAAGTTCTATGAACTCACTATGCCCATCAGCGAATACCTTAGGGTGTCTACTTTCCGAAATGGGGTCATTTGTGGGGTGTTTGTACTGTCTGGGCATTGTAGAACCTCAGGAAACATGACAGGTGCTCAGAAAGTCAGAGCTGCTTCAAAAAGCGGAAATTCACATTTTTGTACCATAGTTTGTAAACGCTATAACTTTTACCCAAACCATTTTTTTTTTTATCAAAGACATGTAGAACAATAAATTTAGATAAAAATTTATATATGGATGTCGTTTTTTTTTGCAAAATTCTAAAACTGAAAGTGAAAAATGTCATTTTTTTGCAAAAAAATCGTTAAATTTCAATTAATAACAAAAAAAGTAAAAATGTCAGCAGCAATTAAATACCACCAAATGAAAGCTCTATTAGTGAGAAGAAAAGGAGGTAAAATTCATTTGGGTGGTAAGTTGCATGACCGAGCAATAAACGGTGAAAGTAGTGTAGGTCAGAAGTGTAAAAAGTGGCCTTATCATTAAGGGTGTTTAAGCTAAGGGGGCTGAGGTGGTTAAACGGGTACCCTTTTTTCATTAAGGAGAGCTCCTGATGCACCAAGGAAAACCCCAATTCTGCGAAATACATGCTTGTGCATGGCAAGCTATACAATGCTACTGTGGATTTCTGGAAGAGATATGCAAATAAGCTTCCATAAGCCTATGGCAGAAGATGTTAATTTGCATATCATCATTCTAGAAACCAAAAATAATAGATTGTTGCCTACATTAGTAATAACAAGTATGTTGTGAGTGAGAGTGAAAGCGAGAGCATATGAGACAGAGAAAACTATTGCTACAACAAAGAGAATTTCTCAATCCAATATATCTATCTTTAAACGGGTACCCTTTTTCATTAGGGAGAGCTCCTGATGCACCAAGGGGAGCCCCAATTCTGCAAAATACATGCTTGTGCATGGCAAGCTACACAATGCTACCATGGATTTCTGGGAAAGATATGCAAATTAGCTTCCATAAGCCTATGGCAGAAGATGTTACTTTGCATATCATCATTCTAGAAACCAAAAATAATGGATTGTTGCCTACATGAGTAATAACAAGTATGTTTTGAGTAAGAGTGAAAGCTAGAGCGAAAGCATATGAGACAGAGAAAACTATTGCTGCAACAAAGAGAGTTTCTCAATCCAATATATCTATCTTTAAACGGGTACCCTTTTTCATTAAGGAGAGCTCCTGATGCACCAAGGGGAGCACCAATTCTGCGAAATACATGCTTGTGCATGGCAAGCTACACAATGCTACCATGGATTTCTGGGAAAGATATGCAAATTAGCTTCCATAAGCCTATGGCAGAAAATGTTAATTTGCATATCATCACTCTAGAAACCAAAAATAATGGATTGTTGCCTACATTAGTAATGACAAGTATGTTTTGAGTGAGAGTGAAAGGTAGAGCTAGAGCATATGAGACAGAGAAAACTTTGGCTACAACAAAGAGAGTTTCTCAATCCAATATATCTATCTTTAAACGGGTACCCTTTTTCATTAAAGAGAGCTCCTGATGCACCAAGGGGAGCCCCAATTCTGCAAATTACATGCTTGTGCATGGCAATGCTACTATGGATTTTTGGGAAAGATATGCAAATTAGCTTCTATAAGCCTATGGCAGAAGATGTTAATTTGCATATCATCATTCTAGAAACCAAAAATAATGGATTGTTGCCTACATTAGTAATAACAAGTATGTTTTGAGTGAAAGCGAGAGCATATGAAACAGAGAAAACTATTGCTGCAACAAAGAGCGTTTCTCAATCCAATATATCTATCTTTAAACGGGTACCCTTTTTCATTAAGGAGAGCACCTGATGCACCAAGGGGAGCCCCAATTCTGCAAAATACATGCTTGTGCATGGCAAGCTACACAATGCTACTATGGATTTCTGGGAAAGATATGCAAATTTGATTCCATAAGCCTATGGCAGAAGATGTTAATTTGCATATCATCATTCTAGAAACCAAAAATAATGGATTGTTGCCTACATTAGTAATAACAAGTATGTTTTGAGTGAGAGTGAAAGCTAGCGGGAGAGCATATGAGACAAAGAAAACTATTACTGCAACAAAGAGAGCTTCTCGATCCAATATATATATCTTTAAACGGGTACCCTTTTTCATTAAGGAGAGCTCCTGATGCACAAAGAGGAGCCCCAATTCTGCAAAATACATGCTTGTGTATGGCAAGCTACATAATGCTACTATGGATTTCTGGGAAAGATATGCAAATTAGCTTCCATAAGCCAATGGCAGAAGATATTAATTTGCATATCATCATTTTAGAAACCAAAAATAATGGATTGTTGCCTACATTAGTAACGACAAGTATGTTTTGAGTGAAAGGTAGAGCGAGAGCATATGAGACAGAGAAATCTTTGGCTACAACAAAGAGAGTTTCTCAATCCAATATATCTATCTTTAAACAAGTACCCTTTTTCATTAAGGAGAACTCCTGATGCACCAAGGGGAGCCCCAATTCTGTGAAATACATGCTTGTGCATGGCAAGCTACACAATGCTCCTATGGATTTCTGAGAAAGATATGCAAATTAGCTTCCATAAGCTATGGCAGAAGATGTTAATTTGCATATCATCATTCTAGAAAAAAAAAAATGGATTGTTGCCTACATTAGTAATAACAAGTATGTTTTGAGTGAATTGTTTTTTTTTTTCCTCAGTAAATAGACATCAAACGTTCCCTCAGTCCACACTCAAGTGGCTCAGTCTAAATAATGTCTGATTCACATCACGGGAACCCTACTGAAAATAAAATCACTAATCAAAAAGTCAAGATTTACTCACGTAATTTTTCCATTGTGTTACCTTCCATACTTTTTCCGCTTCTCTTTCTCCAATCCTTTTCTTATCCAGTAAAAATATCGTAAAAACCCTGGATAAAAACACTGTTGACGCCGCTTTTGGAGATAAAATAAAATTTTTAAAAACCACAAGATTTCTGCAGTCCCATAAAACTTCTTTAAAAACGGAAAACAATAGCCATGCAACACGTGAATTAGATAAAATTCTAAAATCTTGACCAATAAAAATCTTTTCATAACTAAAAACCTTCCATCCAGTAAGTGCAATAAAAAGACCTTTTAAAACACTAAAAACTCTTTTAGCGTAAAAACAATCCCAAAACAAATGATAAAGGTCTTCTGTGCCTCCACAACCTTCTCTAGGGCATCTCTTGATCACTCTTACACCCCTAGAGTTCATAAAGGATTTGGTTGGGAGGCACCCATGGAAACAGAACCACGTAACATCCTTTTGCTTATTTGATAGGCCCATGATATTAAAAAGTTT